>NC_134273.1:34764535-35068997 GCF_031893055.1 Leptodactylus fuscus
CGCTCCTGCCCTATAACATTCTGCCTATTAACTGCGCTGAATTTTCCGTGTGACAGATTCCCTTTAGTGGTAAAGAGGTTGCAGGGAAGAGAGATAAAGCTTACTAGTGAAGGGAATGCGATGGATACATTTTATTACTAATACGCACAGGTCCCCCAGCATCCCAATTATTAGGTTTGCATAGAGCGGGGGGTGCAAGAAGTCAGCTGTATGTAACATCACCAACCCTGCACTACTCCTGCTGCAGGTCCATAGAGAAGAGCAGAGTTGGTCATGTGACCAAGAGTTGGAGTAGTCGCAGAAGAACAAGACTTCTGGCCTCACCTGCTACTCCTTGTAAAGGTAACAAAGGGGCACTGGGCGACTTGGTTATATAATAATAATAAAACTTATCCAGGGCATCGAATGCACAGGGAAACTATTTTTTACATGGATAATGCATGTCAAGTTAAACTTTGCTACATCTGTACCTCTTCTTGTAAATAGTTGTGACCGCTTTTTACTGTATGTTAGTATTGGCGGGGAAGAAACAAGTCACATATTCAGAGGTAAATCTGTGCTTTGCCGCTATGGTTTATTCCAATTTGTTCTTCTGTCCTGTGCAGTTTTCATGCAACACTGAGAACATCGATTGGTGTGGTTTAACAGTCGATATTCATTCAGCATCAAGCCAGGAAAAAATGATATAGTACACTGCAGGTCTCTCGCCATTCTTTTTTTTTTTTTTTTCATTTGCGCAAAAGTCTAAGCTTTGGAAAAGAAATTTCAGCTTGCATTGAAATCCGAGCATTGGGAGCAGTGTGATTAAGAGATTGCGTTTTTGGGTGGCTTGTTGACTCTGGGCAGCAAACTGTTGGTGTCAGCAGATTTGAGGAATTCCCGCAGCTCACAGCGCAGCACAGATTATACACACACAAAGGACTCTGCTTCATACCAATGCCAATGCAAAATAAAGCAAAGTGGTATAAAACCAGAATGGAGGTTCGGTGGTAACTGGAGCACAGGTGAGAGAAGACATAAAAGACTGCAAAAATCAACAGATAAAGGGACATAGCTGGAAAGGGGATGACAGGCATATGTCCCCGGAGCTGGGTGCAAGGTGGGTGCACCGACAAGTCTCTGGGCGCAGGGCTACAGTGGCAAACTAATTCCAGGGTGAAGGAAAGCCTAGCTATGATTGTGAACAAATACACTGGGCGTAGAAGAATAATGTCATTGTCTCACTAGTAGCAGAAATTGTGTCTATTACATTCATAGGAGCGCACACTTCCTCCTTCCAGACTTGCTCCATTCACAAGTTCTTCCTTAAGGTTGGTTGGAAATGTTTGTCATAATAATCTTGTAAGTATTTTCTTAAAACAGATATCTAATGATGTTGTATATACTAACATTACATAGTCTGACGCCAGCATGTTATCAGTATGGATGAGTAGTCACTACATACTGTAGATCAGGGATCAGCAACCTTGAGCACGCTAACTGCTGTGGAACTGCAACTCTCAGCATGCACTATCCACTTTTATGGGCTTCAAGTAAAGCAGAGCAAGCGTGCATCCTGGGAGATGTAGTTCCACGACTGCCGGAGTGCACAAGGTCGCCAACCCCTGCTGTAGATGGTTCCAAAAGAAACCCTTTCATTGCTTGGAAAAGCATTACATCACTTAGGAGCAAATAAGTACACCTTCTACTAAGGCCGAAATCACACATGCAGATTTATTGAGGGAAAGCCAGAAGCGTATCCAGCAAGATGGAGAAATAGTCTGGTGCCTTCACACACTGCAGATTGGGTTGCACAATATCTGCAACTGAAAATCAGCTCCATTCATCTGAATGGGGTTGTATCGACAACAAACTGCCAGATTTCTGTAATCCCCATTGAGATGAATGGAGAAGATTTTGTTCAACACGATCTGCGGCGTGTGAAGGCATCCTTAGAGTATAACGTCCAGGACTGTATATTATTAAGCAGCAAAATGTAGAATGTGCAGAAAGAAAATTTGCAAATAATTTGACCTGCTATACAGATGAAATGTGGAAAACTGAAAATTCATCAAAAATCTACAACAAAATCAACGCAATGCATGTAAAACATTTATTATGGCACAGATATTGTTACTATTTCCATGGCTGTAATATCTGTAATAGATATATGTATTTTCTGCTGTGTGGACATATCCTAACTCCTTCCTTTATATTTCACATTTCGTTGCAGTACACTTCTGGCTTTGGTTCAAACAACTGCAGAAAAAGTGCCACAAACAGTGGGACTGATAATAAGGTTGGGTTGTGTGTGGTACTTGCAGCGTTCCATATTCACTTCACTATCCATCCAACTTACTCAAAGTTACTAATACCGTCCATACTGTTGTGTAAGCTGGATCACAGGGACTCCAGTGGGGGGCGTCCTTTATATAGTATATTGTTAGTATCTATTGGCATTGTAGACCTGCTAGGAGAATAATTACATTGTGATAGGGCAATCCATGTGTCTGTGCTGATCGCTATCAGTATCTGTTTGCTCTAGAGCTGGCTTTCAGTAGGTAGTCTTTATAGTCAGTATTGTGTGTTGTAGTCATCCTTGCATCGGTATTTAGGTAGTAAAGTTGCAGAACACAATTGTAATGTGCTTTTATGATGTTGGTATATATTGTAAAGTACACATCTCTATTGTCACACAAAATTGTCTGTACCGTCCTACCTCCACCAAATGACCTACATGGGACAGTGTTGACAACATCTCTGTAAAGCGCTGCAGAATATGATGGCGCTATATCAGTAAACTAGATGACTAAACATAAAGAAGTGCCTGTAGGTCCATACAGGGGAATTCATATGAGGGGGAATAGATATAGCTCAATACTCAGATGTCATGATATATATGGATATACACTGTACAGTATATGAATAAGGATATCCTGTAAGGGTGGGCACCTGGTGGTCTTCCGGTGTCTGCAGGTAACTGCTGTTTTAGCAGTCCGGCCCTCTGTCGTTTGGAGTCCCCCGGAGGACTTGAACAAGGGAGAGCCAGGTACAGATGTGAACTTAGCCTTACTTTGTTTTTATTCAACTTCAGCCTGCCCTATTCTTTGTTCTTACAGGGAATAAGCCTGCACCAGCTATAGACATAGCTTTATAGACATAGATGTGGCAGTGAAGGTGAGGGAGTAACTGTTGAATTACTTTGCAGCGTAGCATTGCTTGATGTTTTTACAGCTAGATATTGTAGTTGTGCCCTCAGGATTTCAGTGCCACTCCAAACATTTACTTAGGTAAATGCCACCTTTTGTTATGTGACAAGAGTAGCGGCTAAAGTCACCGTCTAGCCCTAGCCTACAGGTGGTTGGTCACCTTAAAAAGATTGTCTTGGACTGGAAAAACATGGCAGCTTTCATCGCACACAACACCACTCCTGTCTACAGGTTGCATCTGGTACTGCAGCTCAATCGCATTCACTTCAGTGGAGCTGAATTGTAATACCAGATATAACCCATGGACAGGTGTGGCGCTCTTTTTTTGGAAGCACAGTTGCCCTGTTTTTCTAAACTTGGGAACACCCCTCTGTGTGGCCTTCCTCTTATCTACTTCCAGTAATAGTATTTAGTATTCCAGTATTCGCCATTAAATGTACAGTAAACTACTAAACTCACGCTCCACCATATCCACATTGTGCTTCTTTTATACCAGGTGACAAATGAAAGACAAAATGGGATTTTATAGGGTATAAGATATATTTAGGATATATTTGTGCACAGTTCATATTTTCCATGCAGACAGCTCAATGTGTTTCATAACTGGAAGCGGATCAGCGTCATATGATCTGGAATACAAATATGTTGTAATGTCATTTTACGCATTTTTATCACAGTTTTTCTCTGAAAAGTCAGTACAACGTGTATGATTCTGCAGCAGGTTCATAGCTAGAGGGGTGCTGTGGTAGCTGTCACCACTGAGTACAATATACCCCAAATTCTAAATGCCACAAGATGGCTAATAGCCCCATTACAGATTTTGCTCTTGTGAGCTTCAAGTTACACCTCTGTTCTGCAGATTGTGTGTCTTTCCCGCTGACACTTTCTTGCCACTATACACACCTCTGAAATTTGTAGCATGATGGGTTACTGAGAATTTCAAGCCCCCATGACAGCTCCGCAGACCTGACAGCAGATACCGGCTGTTTTATCGAATCATCTGCGGTTTAACTATGTGCTTAATGGGAACTTCAGCTAAAAAACATTCCCCCAGATCTCCACCCAAAATGCTGTATATTTTCATGAATCTAAAATTTCTATAGATCTACAGTTACAGCAAAACACTAAACGTGCAACTGTTGAACTCATACATAGCGCCACCTAGAGGAGGAAGCAGATGTCAAGACTGTATTGTTAAAGCCTCTTTGTCATATAAAAGAGGAATTTTATAAGGGCCTGTTCACACGGGCACAGAGGGAGCGGATTATGGCGCGGAACCACGTCATAATCCGCCCCCTCACAATGGTGGTCTATGGAGACCACTGGCGTTCATTTTTCCACTAGTGGTTTTTTGCCGCTAGTGGAAAAAAGAAGCGACATGACCTTTCTTGAGGCGGATTCCGCCTCAGGAAGTCAATAGAAGTGAATGGGAGGTGGAAACCGCGCTGCCTTTATTTGCCAAAAACCGCAACACGATTTTTTAAAGTCCATTCACTGTCCGGGAGGGGAAAACCGCCTTGCGTTTTCCAGTAAAAAACGCCTCAAGGTCCTAAAACCGCTTCCTAATTAGGCGGGATTCACACAGTGCTACCGCATGCGTGTTTGAAGAAACATATACGTTTTTAAAAGCATGTGGTTTTTAGAAAAACTGCATAGGTGTGTGTTTTTTTTTTTTTGTTTTTTACAAAAATGCACTGTGTGAACAAAGCCTCATAAATGCAGATTTAAAGGGTAACGCCCAGTTGTCATTTTTTTCTTACATTTCTTAGAGGAATAAAAGCGGATCATAACAAGGCAGAATTATGAGATAATTTTTTCTAATTTTTTTTGTAGTGGAAGGTGCATATTGTGCCTTGTAGTCATCTGAAACTGATCCTTTAAATATAATATCCCTTTAATTACGGTGTGTTGCCGCAGACTTTGTGGTGCAGTGGAGCTTGCCGTAATAAGGCCCACAGATGAGAGGGTTGTGAAAGTTGTACGGAAATCTGTAACAATTAAGATGTTGATACTCATTATTTTCCTTACTAATTGAGTTCTGTTTAATTATAACTGAGAACATCTCCCCGGGGTTTTATGTAGACTGTTAAAGAATATTATTCCTGACTACGTCTGTGATCTCTCACAAATCATCAAACTACCTCATAAATCACACGTGCGCAATGATAATGGTTCGCATTATGGGGCTTGTACAGGATTAGAAAAACATGGCTGCTTTCCTCCATAAACAGCACCACACCTGTCTGCTATGGCTTCTCAGTGTCATTGATGTGAGTGGGGCACAGTTGCAGTACCAGAAACAACCTCTGAACAGTTGTGGCGCTGTTTATGGAAATATATAGGCATCTTTTTATAATCCTGGAGAGCTCTTTAAGACTAAGGGTCCATTCACACGGAGTAACGCGAGGCGTTTTTCGTGCTTATTTTGTGCTTATTTTTAAGGCCGTAAAAAAGACGTTCTATAGTAAAATACGCCTGTATTTTTACGTCTGTAATTTTACGTCCGTAACATGTAGAGAGCTCTAGCCAAAAATCGCAGTTTCACAGAACGTCTGCAAAGTTTTCTTCTGTGGAATTTCTGTCCCTATTATTCAAGTGTTTCTGTTTTTATTGTTGATATGTTGTAATTTACAAAAAAACATTTTTTTTTTCTAAATCACAGCATTTCCACTGCGTATATTTTTCTGCAATGTGTGGATGGGATTAGCTAGAATCCAATCCACATTTTAGGTACTGTAAAACACTGCGGTTTTACAACATGGGGTCCTGGCCTTAAAGAAGACGTTCTGGGAATGTTAGGAGTTGCATTGTTAACCTAGAGGCTAAGGGGGCATTCACACAGAGTTTCTGCAAAGATTTAGTGTCTACCTGCCCCATATAGGTCTCACAATGTACATTTTCCCTATCAGAATGTCTTTGGAGTATGGGAGGAAATCCACACAAACACAGGGAGAACATACAAACTCCTTGCAGATGATTTGTCCTTGGCAGGATTCGAACCCAGGACTTCAGCGCTGCAAGGCTGCTAACCACTGAGCCACTGGGTTGCCCCGCATAGGGGCATTCTGTCATGTGTTGGATATTTGTTTTTGTAACAGGATCCTAGATGCAGAGTTGTGGTCACTGAGCAGCAATGGCCATGGGCACTTGAGCTTTGTTCACACTACTCCTTTGAGTAGCATTTATCTTATGTATTTCATGGCTTTCTGTTTTTGCAGAACCTGCATTTGACTTAGGAGCCATGGGTGCCTTCTGGCCATGCCATCTAAGGAACTGCTCTAATGCCCCTATGGTCACACCACTCCTGGTAGAGGCCACCAATCTCCAGACAGAACCTTATGTTATATATTATATACTTAGTATTATATAGATCATTTTGTAGTGCTTTAGTATAATAAACTGGCTAATAAAACCTTGTTCCTCACAATGCACCATTGATGGTTTCTCCCTGAAATGTTTCAGCTCGGTTTTATAGGAGTAAGCCGCTGGCACCCCGCCAGTGCCCCTTGTTACAGATTGTAGAATGGTTCTGCCTCCAGTGCCTAGGACCTGATTATTTTCCAATGACATTGAAAGTTAGAAGACACACACGATTGATCTGTTCATCCTTCAAAGCTGCTTATTTGACAAGGATAATATATTATCTGTGATTGTATCACATCCTTCTCTTTTTATTCCAACAGACGGAGCTTTATAATGTGACAATACTAAAGTTCTCTTGCTTTTATCTTTGGATACACTCATAGACCTTATGTATCAAAACCTTTCTGGACAAAGGTGGCCCACCACAACCAATCACAGTCCGTGGTTTATTTGTACACTGCAGTTACGAAATAAAGCTGAAATCTGATTGGTTGCTGTGAGATGGTTGTGCGGTATGAGATACAATGACAAAGACTAGTAAATGTAACCCATATTAGATATAGGCTTACAACAGCCAACAGTAGTGAAAGACATGCGACCCATTGCTTTGAGCTTGACTATTTCTGTATGTAGGCTGCCACCCCAAGGACCATAAACTCAGAACTGTCCACCTTTGCAATAGGTCCTAACTAAACTGTTTAGTGTCTGCAGATCATGTACAAAACTATACATCTCCATGGTAACAGACAACACACAAACTATGTAGTCGTATTCTAGAGTCATACACCCTTCTATCTGTCCTTTACTTCTTGCCAAACTACCAAGGATACATTATAGTATAGTAGGAGACAAACATAAAGAAATAAGATTACACAGCGCAACCTTTTTTTCTGTTACCATGGAAATGCATTGTCTGCATAGGAACTGAGAGGAAATATTTATTAGGGCCTATTGCAGAGTATCTATGTTAGTGGCATTGAGGTTATAACTTGGCTCCAACGTGGAGACACAGATAAAGGAGCAGGAGGCAGACAGCCAGGTGAGGTCCTGCACATCAGCGCCCATTCACTGAAATGGGAGCTAAACTGCATTGACTCAGTTCAGCCACAGCAGACAACACCACTATCTGCTTCCTGCCCCATTATCTGTGTGTCATCTGCTAAGGACAGTTAGTCAGTGGAGGTGGTGGGTGTCAGACCCGCACAGATATGGTATTAGTAACCTATCCTACACATTGTACAGCGCTGCTGAATATGTTGGCGCTATATAAATACAATTTTTTATTATTATTATAATTATTATTTTTATTATTATTTATTTATTATTTTTATTATTATTTATTATTATAATTATTATTATTATTATTATTATTATTATTATTATTTATCTTCTTTTATCTTATTTATCTATTTTTATTCTGGATAACCCCTTTAAGTCCCAGAGGTGCCCCCCAGCTGCCTGTGCCTTTAGTGGCTGGTGATACAATCCTCTCTCTCTGCTCCAATGAGTTTTTGGGGCACAGTTTCAGAGTACTCCTTCCCTTCCTATTTCATGGCAGAAGGCAGCAGCCTGAAGTTATGGGGTCAGAATTTGTTTTGCCAAGCTTTGAGGCTGAAACGTTTTAGCAAGAATTGCTTTGATGTCATAAATATCACTTTTTAATAATCTGTTATGAGAATTGTTCTCTATAGTCTAGGGAGTGTCCGAGTAAGAAAGCCCAGGCTTGTCAGGGATTTAAAGATGAGGTCCAATACACCATTCTGCTCCCTCTTCTACCATGTTATGTGTGCTCGGTGCATTTTGTATAGTCATGTGCACCAGTATATTTCTCCATAAAACATCCTCTGTTGTCCCAGTGCAGCCCATACAACATGCTTTACTGACACCAATGTAGCATGCTATCCCTGCGCTGTCAATGTAACATGCTGTGCTTGCTCAATACATTCCAGTTACAATGTGCACCTGATCCCAGTGCATTCAGTAGCTCATGTTCTGCCCCACTAGTGTACATTACCTGCTCTCACTTCAGAGCTGTAAGCTTTGCAAAGGTTGCAGTTATACTGGGCTGGGTGCCTTAAGGGGCCCCTCTGACAGTCTCCTATAAATGGCATGTGACAACGAAAAGGCCCAAAAACTTCAAGGTCTGCTTGTGCCCAGCATTTATTGTAGCTGCTTTATTTTCTCATTGCATCATATTCTGCTACTTCAGCTCATCTTATTATATTTATAATGTGCTCTGCAAGCCGGGGGATACGCCACAATCCCCTTGCCTAGCGTGCTATATTTTGCTATTACAGAACACTCCAGTTCCCTGTTCTCTGGGTGATCAATACATGTTCTGCTTTTCTGGGACAATGTCTTCTGCTTTCTCATTGTGTCCAGCATAGATTGGTTTCCTTTGCGACTGCATTGTGCTCTGCAGTGCTATTAAAGGGATATTTTGATCTTCACTCTTTTGTGACCTACTGTAATACCCTGAAATAACAGTAAAGAAGTACCTCTTCCATTTTCTGAGACCTCACGTAGCAAAACGCAGGAATACAATGCTGCGGGATCGCATAGTTTTCCTCTGCGGACTTTCTACCCCTATTATACCCATACAGAAACTGTCAACGGTTCCGCAGGTATAATTGTCATGCTGCCATTTTCATAAACACGGATTTTAATGTGACCAATACAGCTAGTCACTGACCTCAATGGTGTCAACGCGTCGATGCTACAGTCAGCGTGGGTGCAGTGGTCACTTGTTATCACGCCATGTCATTGTTGGTATACAAAGACTGGCAAGGAACTGGGGAAGTATCTATGGGGTAAAGCAGGGGTGGGGAAGTGGAATATTACTCCAATTGTTATTTTATATTGTTGCCCTCTGTATGGGTGTGCATAAACCCATTAAAGGGATTCTCCATGCCGCCGTTTGGTATAAATCCCAGTTTTTGTTAATATACAAATGAGATTTCTCGCAGCATTGGGGGCGTCCCCAGTGCTGCGAGAGGTCTCTTCAGCACTGCCACCATCTTCTTCAGGAACGCGTCTTCTTCCGGGGAATGGCTTCAAACTTCTAGGCCTCGGGCCTACGGCAAAACCGACTGTACATGCCCGCCGGCCACAAGAAAATGGCCGCTTGCACAGTATTTTAAAAAAACAGTGCCATAACTGCACCAGACATGGCCATCTGAATATAACCATAGATAAGTTGTACATTTTGTTTGCAGCACTGCCTCTGAACATTAGTAATGATGAGTAATGGATTATATAGGGGGGTCAGCCCTACTAGATGTTGCCTGAACTGGAGTCTTCTATAGCCTTTCTAATGCTTTGTTCTACAATTCAGAGAATGCTGATCTCAGGAGACACAACTGCAGGGCATAGACTTTCTCTACAAAATGTCTCACAGCTCATGATAAATGTCTCTAATCCTTACAAACGTTCTGGAAATAGCAGAAGTTCTGTGGCAGCTGCGATAGGACATACACTGACTGACCTGTGCTTAGACCTTGGTAGACACCTGTGCCAATCTCCAGAAAAGGCTAAATCTAGAAAACGTTCTAGGAAGGCCTCGCATGTCATGCTATGTCATGTTATGGGCAAAAACCTATTCATATTGAGGGAACTGATTTTTTGTTCTGAATCATAATCTAGTGATTTCTGCAAAATCCTCATGTCTTACATGGGAGATTTGGAGCCGATTTTGATGCAAATTTGGCGTGGAATTTCTGTGGATTCTACCAATCGGACTGCAAAGGGTGAATTTTTTCAGACTGTCTAGGTTAACACAGTTTAACTATTAGTAAATGTTGGTCTTAGATTCCTGTAAATGCCATTTAGAGGAATGCGACCGTGTTTATAGATAGATAGATAGATAGATAGATAGATAGATAGATAGATAGATAGATAGATAGATAGTCCCTACAAGTAAGCGGTAACAGTACTTCATTGACCGGCCTTTCCTGACAGTACACTCTGCTCTGTTCTCTGCTCCCCCTGCAGAAAACTGCTCTGGATATTTAGTAGTTTCCTGTTCCTTAGCTAGGAAAACACAAGCACAAGCAATGGGCAGCAAATGAGAGCAGTTTAATCCTGTGTCCCTCCTCCCCCTCTCCCCCCTATCCCAGCTTTCCAGCCATCCCCCCATCCTCCCCTGGACTGGAAGGGTGGACCTCTCTGCTGATTCTTCCGGATCACTGCAGTAGCAGCAAGGAGAGGGTCAGGGGGGACACAGGATGTTGGGGTCCCAGCTGGGGTGATGTGACATTGTCACCTTGTACTGTCCCTGCACTGAGCCATGTGGTGTCTGCAGTGTAATTCGGAGAGGACCCAGTCTCTGCTGGAGCTTGAACTGGACAGCTGGTAATACAGTATACTTATATATAGCCACAAACCCAAATAGCATATAGCACTGTATATACAATACTACACACGACATATACAAAGGACCTGCAGCATCTAATGTCTGCTGCTACTACCCTATGTATATACAGTATGGCGCAATAATTCACAACTACATCAAATATTTTCCATCACTTTTATACAAACACGAGACAAAATGTTGTAGACAGTTTATAAGACCACATTGCAAAGACGCATAAAAGAGACATAACAGTATTGACACAGTCCACAGCTACTTGTATAATATCCTGTGCTTGAAATATATTATTATGGGATATAATGTAAATGTTGCATCAGTGGTACTGTATACTCTATAAACTGTATTCATTTGTGTGTGCTTTGTATGTATACAGATGTAGCAGAGCTGAAGTTGTTGTTACAGTTGTAAGATAATTGTATGTTTTAACTGCAGTCCTATGTAAAAGCACAGGAAACCCATTGTTTAACAAGCTGTGGCAAATGACAGTCTGAACTCTGCTAAGTCCAACCAACACAGCTCTTTCCATAGAGACTGTTTAAAGATTTCGGTCATCGCTGTGCATACCTATCCTACAGAATCAGTTTTCTCTGTTTTTAATATATGAATTGTTTTGGCTTAGAATGAAAGGGAATATGTCTGCTGCTTCAGTATGACTGTTGTACGTATGTCTATAATATACTTTCATTGTGCGGGAGTAGTGTGTGCGTGCGGGTACTGAATGGTTAAACTAGATGAAGTCATAGGGCTGCACTGTAAAGATGAAAGTATGTCTGGACTCTCAGTAAACCAGTTCCAGATATTTCATCTATGGACAATTTACCGTAAAACATGAGAATGACAAACCAGATCCGCACACACATAATGTTAGAGTTATACGCAATCCAAATTCCCTTGCCATACATGGTGGGATGCTTTGGCCGATGGAGCCAATGATTGGTCTACACATGGAGCGCTGAGGATCAGATGTGCCCAATATCAATAAAGTTTAGATTCCAAAGTCATGCCGGCTTTTGTAGATTCTTTAGCATTGTTAAAAGGAACCTGACACCCCAACCATGATGAGTAACCTCACTGTCCATCTCGTATGTTGTCCACCAATTCTTGAGTGCTGGCTACATCATTGGAGAAATAACTTTCATTCCTTATAAAAATTAAGTTCTTTAAGTCAAGAAGGTGGAGAGCAGAGGGGAGTTCTCCATGCCCCAACATGGCCTCTTGGCTAGGTTTGACGTCCCAACAGTTGCAATGACATTAGCAATCTGGATCATTAGCATTAGGATCCATAATAATGGATAGCATGTGGACCTATTCATTGCTATGGCCCTATATGCATGTCAATATGTTTTTACAGATTTGTGTGGGGCTATAGGACTGAATGGAAAAATATGGAGCAGGTCCCGTTCTGTTGATATGGATGCTATCTGTGTGCCATCTGTTTAATTTTCCATGGACCTGTATGCAACTTCAGTCATGTACATGGGGTCTTAATGTTATTATTCTGAAGATGGCAGCAGCATTGTTGGATAGATTCTCTGTGACGTACTGATGGTGGATTGGAAGGTTAAATCAAGCTGGCAGGTTCCCTTTAATACAGACCCTTCACTGTATCAACATGGTCTTATCGAATGTTGGCATGAGTACGGTATATAGACATACATTTTCAATTGACTTTACTTCATAGCGAGAGATATAACTGGTGGAGGGGTTCATGGGGCTGGTTGGCAATGGGCCGGTCCCAGCAAACTACTCTTCTTTCGCCAGGGTATTTAGATACAGATCAAAAATATCAGAAGTCTTTGCCCCATTGAACTAGTTTTAGCCATTTTATTTTCACTTCTTAGCCTGATTGGTTGGAGTCTGGAGATTAGTGATGTAATGTCAGTCTGGGCTTATCATCACGGCCTTAGTAAATCACCTCCGTAATCTGCTTTATCTAATAGAACTTGCTGCTGTTCTCGCTGAATTTCATTGGCCCCGTTTTTGCCTTGTGTCACAACACATACTCATATAATTTATGATACATTTGCGATATTTTTGGAAACAAGTTTACAGAATGAGCGCCATGGATAAGTATAGTATGTTGTCTATTATATCAGGAGAAAACACGTGAATAGTATGGCTTAGTTTTATGTTTTTTGGTGCTCGAAAAACACATAAAGTATGATATCGATCGATCTAATATCTGTTTATCTCCTATTGATCTCATATCTATTTCTCTCACATCTATCCTATCTATCTATCTATCTATCTATCTATCTATCTGTCTCCTATCTATCTATCTATCTATCTATCTATCTATCTATCTATCTATCTATCTATCCTTAGTGGTTTAGCTTTCTAAGAGAGATGTTGTTTTACATCCATATGATTCATACATGATGGATAGATCCATGGAAACAGGTACACATCACACATCACAGAGAAGCACATGTAAACTAAACTTTTACCATATTGTATTTGGGGAAATTAATAGTCTTGTGGCCACCATAGACATCAGAGTAATCCACCAGCAAAAATCTTATGTTTATAGGTAATGTCATCTGTATTTTATGGCCGCTGCTTTGTAACCGTCTGTGTGAGTGACAGCAGGATTCTGCAGGCTCCATCCTTACACAATGTAGATCCATCACTGTCACTCCCACACAGATGAAGTGCCCAAGGTAAGAGGCTCCTGCTCTTATGGTCCAGTGGCTAGCAAGATGAAAATGGCTGCCCTGACCCAGATGATGGATTTATGGGTCCTATGGGAAGGTGCAAGAACCGGGAACTTTATGTTCCCATTGCAAAGTTGTTGGTTTTTTTTAGAACGTATTGAAAAAGTTCTCAAAGCAACAAGTTGTCCAAGTCTGGAGTGCAGAATAACATTACATCACTACAGTACAGGACACACCGCCGCACTCTCTCCTTCATGGAAATCACATGATAGTCCTGGTCACATGTATCATTAGGATGTACTATTATTAATACTAGACTCACACGGCGATGAATATGTGGAGGAATAGCTCACTCTTCTTGTGACAGAGGGAAGTTGTTGTTTTTGACAGCAGTTTGGGATGTTTTAATTTTTTTTAGTGTTTTATTTTAAGGGTTTGGCTTATGATTTGTTTTTTAGCGCCTTTCCAAATGATTCAGCTTCATGTTTAGTGTGTGTGGAACTGCTGATGAGTACAGTACTCATGTCTCTGTCCATTAGTCCCATAGAGACAAATAAGACAGCCATACATCCATCACTTGTCCTGTGGATAGTTATTATACAGGGTGTCCGGAAAGTAAGTACACAAAATGAAAGGCTGGACTTTAGCCGGTATACGAAGCTTTTTTTTATTATTAATGAACATGTGACCGGAAATGGACCGTTTTATCTTAGACTAAAGCCACACGTAGCAAAAACACTACTGAATTTAGCAGGATTTTACACTGCAATTCCACTGCATTGAAAAGTCTGAAATTTGCAGGTAAAACTTGCGGCTTTTTTACACATCGCTAAGTAGACGAAATCAGATATTATTGTAATTTTGGGACTTGTTGCTTTTAAGAGTCACTGAAGGTTCTTTTGGCCATCCATTGTTGCGTGTCTATGGCCTTCTTTGCCCCCTACATCCCCATCCAGTTCTTTTATCTATTAAGGCAAAGTCTCTCTCTTTTCTTAGTATAATCGTCTCAGTCCCTTTTACACATTTCCTAAAACTTTCTTCCAGTAAAAGCAGCTCCTGGCTTGATTTACTGCTTGCCAAGGGGGTTTGCCAGCAAACTAGACCTTTGAAGGATCTGAACTTCCTGAAGATATGTTGAAGGATTGTGAGCGGAGGACGGGTGTCAATGGATGGACTATGGTTGCTGTGGTAATTCTGTTTTCTCTGGAGCTTTTACAATAAGTCTAATTGTATCATGTAATCAGTATTCTCTAAGGAGGGCGCGCTCATTTGGACTCAGCCCGGGGCCTATGGTTCCTGGGAATCTCCTCAAGCAGATATGTATTTGTGGCGAATCACTCGCAAAATTGTAATCTCACTAGGTGGGAAAAAAATGTGGCATTTGCGGTAAAGTAACTCTTTCATTGTGTTGCTGTTTTGGGTGGAAACCTTACAAGAATCATGGCCTGTAAGTTCTAAAAATAGACAATAAATTTCTGCCTTTTTTTTTTTGCTATGTCACAGCGATCTTGTTCAGTAACAGTCTGTGTGGGTGAACATAAATTACTAGAAATTACATTACTTATAGAAAAGTCACCATTCATAGCGATCCTTGACTGAACTGGTAAAGCACAGAGGACAAATGCTTGTATGGCTGGCCCAGCTATTTTTGCTAACTCCACCATAAACATATATGTTTGGCTCAGCTGAGCATGCTAGAGTATTCCAATGGTTAGAGAGTAGGAACACACATATACAAGTATATGCATACTTGTATATAGCATATACAAATAGACAGTCAGTCGTGTTGATGCCAGTAGGTACCACCAGTTTAATAATTTAAGGTCAAGGCCCCACGTAGCGGAAAGGCAGCTCTTTTTGTTGCAGATTGTGTTGCGTTTTGTCTGAGCCAAAGCCAAAAATAGCTACAAAAGAAATGGGTAATACATAGGACGTTCTTATACGTCTCCTTTCTGCTCAATCCACTCCTGGCTTTGGCTCAGAAAACCACAGCAAAATCTTTACTGATTAGGATCTGACGTAGATTTCAGGCATAACTCACTCAAGTTTCTAGCATGAGTTATATTAAATTTGTCAAACCCCTTACTGACCACTTTCATAAATAGTGGTGAATGGGGCACTAAGGGGACAGCACGGTTCACCTTTGGCTCGAGAAAGGACCGTGCATCAAAGATTCTACACCTATGCTAGAAAAATAGCTTAGGCTGAAGGTTCTTTTCTTGCAGATTTTGCTGCATTTTTTGAGCCAAACTTAGGAGTTGCTACAAAAAGAATGGGGAATTTATAGGAAGCTCTTATACTTGTACCTTCTGCTCAATCCACTCCTGAGTTTGGCTCAAAAAAACTGCACGAAAATCTGCAACAAAAAAAAAAAGCTTTGTGTTTCCGCAATGTGGGGCTTCAGCCTTAACTAATGTGTCTGTGTGAGGATGTATGTAAGTTGGCATTGTGAGAAATTGTGAGTCTTTAATGATAATTGCACAAAGTTTAGTGAGCACCAGGGGTGAACCTGGGCTTTCTGCCGCCTGAAGCGGCGTCAGAAAGCCGCTCCCCCCCTCCTGGAGTTCACAAAAAGGGGCGGGGCCGAGCGGAAGGGGGTGGGGTCGATCGGAAAGGGGGCATGGCGGAGCGGAGCGAGCGGCGTTCGCAGGCAGGGAGAGGACCTGCTCTCTGCCTGAGTGTGAGGGGCGGCCGCTGGAGCAGCACAGCGTCCAGCAGGGCCGCCCCAATACACCGCTCGCTTCCCGTGTCAGGCTGCAGACACGGTGACGCTAAGCCAGTCCAGGACAGCGTGTCCTGGACTGGCTTAGGTCAGCAAAAATGCCGCCCTCCCGAGGCCCTGGCATAGCGCCGCCTGAAACGGTCGCTTCAGGTCGCCTCATGGGAGGTGCGGCGCTGGTGAGCACACATCTATATACCAATGTGTGTGGCAGCAAACCCTCACCTCCAGTACATTGTTAAAGTATCCTTAGGGCGGGTTCACACCTGCGCCTGGTCTCTGCTTTGTGGGTTTCTGTCCTCTGCCCGAGAAACTGGACAGGATACGGAAACCGGCAGTCAGTGACCACCCGTGAGCGTCTTCTGGTCTCCGCAGCTAAACCGTTTTTTTTTTTGTTTTTTTAACCGAACACAAAGTCCTGTATGTCCGACTTTGTGTCTGGTTAAAAAAAAAACGGTTTTGCCGCGGAGATGTAGAAGACACTCACGGGCGGATACTTTTCAACTGCCTGCCGGTTTCCGTCTCCTGTCCAGTTTCTTGGGCAGAAGACAGAAACCTGCAAAGCGGAGATCGGGCACAGGTGTGAACCCGCCCTTACCTTACAGCCTCAATAGCGCTGGGGGTGAGGGTCAGTGAGACTGCTTTGTCTCTATAGTATAGATACATAAACCCTATATGTTCTAACGTCTACCATGATTTGTCACCAATAAATAATTAATTTGCATTAAATATACCAAACAAACAACCGGCGAGTGACCCTCCTGCTGATGATGCTCGGCAACAGAGCAATAAATAAAATATTGCGCTCTTTCAATTACATTAAAAGCTATTACTTATTTAGTCTCTGCCTGGAGTTCTGTATAACTGACAAGTCCTGCTGTGAGAACACATACCATGGAACTATAATATACCCAGTGAAATATAAATAAAGCTTTAAGACGTGGCTGATGATGTCATCGGCAAAGATTTAATGATGTCATCTGTTTAGCATTTGATAGAATACAGCACTTCTCCCTTGTGGCCTCAAATACTGTATAATTTATACTAGTAAATAAAAACTGCATGGGCAATGTAATGAAAAGCATTTTAATAATTTAGTAGACATAACAGACACTAAAAAAATCAGAAGAGACAACTCATCTTAATTTCTTCTTGTAATTGTTGTGTTTGGTGCAGCTCTTTTATAGCAGTGAATGTAGGTGATAAATACCCATGTGACCGGTTTTAAGGCTAAGGCCCCACGTTGCGGAAGGGCAGCTTTTTTTGTTGCAGATTTTGCTGCGGTTTCTTGAGCCCAAATCAGGACTAGATTGAGCAGAAGGGAGAAGTATAAGAACTTCCTAGATATTCCCCATTCCTTTTGTAGCCAATGAAAAAGCCACCACAAAATCTGCTTTTCTGCAATGTGGGGCTTTAGCCTAAAGGGGTTGTACAGGTCTAGGCAAAAAATGGTGGCTTTCATCCAGAAACAGTGCCACACCTGTGCACAGGTTATATACAGTATGGTATTGCATCATAGACCCATTCATTTCCACAGATCCTTGTGGACAGGTGTTGGAAGAAAGCTGCCATTTTTATCTAATACTGAACAAACCACATATGGAAGGAGGTAAAACTGTACGACTGTCCTGTGAAATAAATGGATGGGCGTTTGGATCAATGGAAACTTGTGTTGCTTCATAGCTGAGGATGTTCCTAGTTATAGGTAGTAGAGGGACACATTGATCTGAGGCTTACTATCATTTTTATTGCTTATATAGTATCCATATATTGCAGAGATTCCTCAGGGCTGTGCCGAGATATTCCTCTCTCATATTATATGCACTAACTGCATTTTCAACAATACATATCCTTTATTTCAATCTACTTACCAGTCTAGTTTTCTTTTTTTTTTTTAAAGGGGTTGTATGGACAACCACTTTAACTTCCAGCCTATAAGTGATAAATATTAGGCCTCATCACTGAGAAATGAGGTGTTTTCCTTGTTCAAGAATGGGCGCTGATGCTCTAGTCAGGCAAATCCATTGTATAAGGATGTTTTTTGCTTTAATCCCCCTTTAAGTATTAATGGCGTGTCACTATTTTATTTACTTAGCAGGTGACATTTCTAGATCAGCACAGGAATGTGAAGATCAGTCAGCTGGCATCTTGATGAATATTAGCATGGGGAAACTCCAATTTTGACAATTAAAGGCTGCATTCACACTGAGTAACGCTGGCGTTTTTTGTGCCGCATTAACGGCGCTATGTGCAAAAATAAGCACAAAAAACGCCAGCGTTACTCAGTGTGAATGCAGCCTTACTCTTTAAAGCTAAGGCTTCCACGTGCTGTCCTTCAGCAAAAAAGTGCTGCGGGAAAAAAACGCAGCGGCAATACATCATGGTTCTTCCTGCGGTGCTTTAGACAAAAATTTCTCAGAAGTTTCCTCTGCAGACTTTCTGTTTCAAATATACCTATGGTGAAACTGATGGCGTTTCCATAGGTATAACTGACATGCTGCAATTTCCAAAACCATACCGGTTTTGGAAATCGCCACGTGTTCGCAGCACTGTTTTAATTGCAAAGTCAGCATAGGATTCATCATATCAGCATGATGGAGGCCAACTACACATTGTGAATGTGATTGAAAAAATATGGATAAGATAGATATATATTGTATTGGGAACTTCCCAGTGCACGTGGTAAATGAGCACTATGAAACGCAATGTGGTTCAGACGAAGACTAAGACACCAGATTGTGGAAACACAAAGTTTTTTGGCTGCTGCGGAAACACAGTGAGAAAAAAAACGGCATTAGAGTCCCAGCAAAGTGAACGAGGTTTCATTTAATCTCATGCACACATAAACAGAAAAAGCTGTGACAAAGCTGCATTTCCAAAAACGTATATGTTTTTAAAAATTGCAGCATGTTCATTTTGGCTGCAGAGTCACCAGCGTCTTCCTGATAGATATAGTGGAAGAAAATACTGGTAAAAACTCTGTGGAAAAAAATAGCTCTGTGTTTTTGTTGCGTTATTTTCAGCCGTATTTTCTTAGCTGCCTCACATTACATGGGGCCTGACAAAGATTCCGTTCTGAAACCTGATTGCTTTTCTTAATTGAGTTTGTTACCCAGAAATGAATTCATCCTGGTAGCAGCCCATAAAGCTGTGTAGAAGCTGTGTTAGGATCTGTGCCGAGCAGGCGGCAAGACATTTACAGCCTTGAATCTCACTCCTCGCTTCCTGTCACTAAATTCAAAATTTAGTAAGAACTGAACGTCCAGTGTCTGCTCTCTGCACCGCCCGCCTTACATTATATATAGCATATAAAACTAGCCATTGATCATTGCCATGAGTCAGGCGGCAGCGCTCCAGCTATATCACACAGTAAATAAATTTTATGTTTATTTTGGTGGAAAATGTGAAGCATTGGCTTAGTCAGGGCTTGTGTAATCTGCCCCAGCTGTGGAGCAAGGACTTTATTACAATATTCTGATTAAAGAGGAGTTTGCTGACTAGTGTTTTGCATGTCGCTGTGCTGGGAATCCATGTGACCCTGATGATACATTTACCGAAATGTCTGTTATGGAGGCGGTGAGCACGCTCTAATCGCTTGAAGGGTGACTCTCTTTAGAACTGATATCCAAAGTCTATATACTTTCTGAAAGTTTTTATCAGTTTTTTTGTTCTTTGCTATAGGCCGGGGTATAGTAGCAGGCTATGGCCCACATTAAGGATCCCTGGGTGACAGGAGTTTGTTATATGGTGAATGGTTTCTTTAAAGGGAAACTCAAGGTATAGCAGGAAGTCTACAGAGTGAAGCTTCAACCAATAGCGGCAAAGCAGGAAGTGATGTCAGAAAAGGGGTCTTCATTGTGTATGTTTCCTGTACAGCCCAGTAACATGCCCCTTTTGTTATGTCATGCAGTATTAAAGGATTATTCCCATCTCACTCGCAACTTGCCTAGGGTGGGACTTACAGGAATAGCCAAGCAGTGCTGCCTGCTCTGTCTCAGCACAGAGGTTAACAGGAATTGTGGAAACAGGGTGGCAGAGCAAGACATGCTGTTCCCGTAATTCCCATTTACCTTGATGTGAGTTATGGAGACAGTGTAGAGCAGTCACATGTAACTGTTTCCATAACTCCCATCCTAGTTATCAGAAGAAGCGCTGTATGTTTGTCTTGGCCATGTTTGGCTGAGATCTGGGCCACGTTTTGTAGCATACACACCACCAAAGTGATAAATGAAATGGCTTTAGTTTGTTACATGGCCTGATTATAGACATTTTACTGAAGTAGGAGATAAACTGTATGTACTTTTTGGACCCTTGTTAGCATTAAAATAAGGCAAGCACTGTAACATTGCTATCTGCACCATTCACCTCCATTGGTTCCTCGGATCAGGTATCATATATGCATTGTGAGAGACTAAACACCGAAAAACATGAATGTGCTGTAGCATAAAACATTAAAGAAACTACAAAGTTTTCTTCTTCTTTTTTTCTATAAAAATGGGCATCCTATAACCTGTAGTACTCTTACTTAGCTGATCCAGTGCTCGTACAGCTTTTGTTGGGGTCCTCTGTTGAGTCACATGATCGCCAGTCTGACTAGTCACGTGATCACCAGTCTGACTTTGATGATACATACATTCTCCATGGGCTGATAGGAGGTCTATCTCTCGATGCAAGTCTATGCGAGCTGTGATATGAGCCTTATAGGCTTGCTTAGTGGAGCTCTGTTATTAGGGATATGGTGGATATTATCAGCTTTAGTTCCTGTTGACAGCCAGCAGGATGGATGGGGGCGACCACTAACTAAGTGTTCAGCTTTCCAAGCCCTGTATAACTGTACATAAAAGAATGATGTCTTGCACAAACCATAACCTTATAAATTACTGAAGTCCAGTTTACGATAAAAAGTACTTGTAGCACCGCAAAAAATGGCATTTCCTGTAAATATGATAAATCTGAAGAACTAAATATCTCTGTCGCTGTAATAATCCTCCTTGTGTTTACAGCAAAGTGAGAACAACTGCCAGAACCCATGATGTAATGCATCGCTCTTTCCAAAGAATTTGAGTAAAATCACCCACATCTGTGTTTCACATTACCGAGAATCACTTAAAATGGAAAATGTACCCAGATTCTCATCTCCTGGCGATATTCCTCCAGCTCCCACTCTAAGGACTTGCCTGGAGTCTGTGTCCCTTCCCCATACAGCTGCTCTCACAAGATTATCGTAACTAAAAGGAGCTCTCGGGTCATTGACATTTATTCAACAAGTTTTTGCACACTTGACCATCGTAGATGAGGCCACAGTCAGTTCACATGTGACATTGTGCTGAAAAATGCCACTTATAGCGGGTATAAATAAACCACTCTGGCAGATGCTACTAGTTTGGTCAATTCAGAACAGCTGGCAGCCATAAAAGGATTGGATATTTATAGTGAAAATGCATTTTCAACACACTTCATCACATCCTAAGAGCTGTAGTCTCCAACCTGTGGCTTTCCGGCTACTGCAAACCAACATCTTGCATCCTGAGACTGTACGGGCATGCTAGGAGTTGTCATTTTGGAAAGGTGGGAGGGGAGCAGGTCAGAGATCACTACCTTAGGGTCTGTTCACCTTTGTCATAATAATTTATGTTGTTCTGTTTTTTTCATAGGATAATAAATGGTCAGGGTTATATCAATCACATGACGGTCACAAATGGCACCGTGCGACCAGTATTGACTATAATGGGATCCATTAGGTTTCCATAATTGTATCCGGAACGTTTAACTAAACCAGAGACTGAGTCTTATTAACGGAGCCCCTGACACAGATGTAAACATGGCCTTAAAACTTATAGAGGGAGACTTGCTGATCAGTGGGACTCTGACCTCTTGCACCCCAGTTAAACTGGAGTGACAGGTCAGAAATATGTGCCGCTGCCCCATTCATTTCAGTGGGAACCACCAAAGGCTCTGTACGGCGGTCCTCCTTGTAATAAATGGCAGTCACATTTCCAACCTGAGGCTTCATTCACACTGGGGTGTAAAACACATCAGTAGTCGCTCCCCCACCGATCAACTAAGTGCCTTGTAACCAGAATACCCCTTTAAGAGCTTTTTTCTTTGACAGAAGCTTTGAAGTGTCTCCTTTATAAGGGATTTGGTATTGCCTAGGTAACAATTCCTTATAATAATGTTATTTCAGGCTGTTGATAATGCCATGCCAGGCTGCTGTGTATCTGAGATCACCCACATTTGCCTTGCAAATTCTACAGTATAATACATGCCTCTGTTTTGGGACATGTCTTATCTCGCTGTTACCTTGCACGATCAGGTTGTTCTCGCCAATGATTCTGATAATATAACTTCATTCAAGGCAGCAGCCTCCAGGGTTACATAGACTCATACTGTGGTGCAGGCTTATATAACCCAATGCGATGGGTAAACCTAAAATATCACTATGATCTTACCCTATCTGAGGGCAGCATGACCTCAGCTGCCCGTACACATTAGCTAAAACTTATCATTGGAGTCCCAATTCTCCACTCATGGAAAATGTTGGGAAAAAAACAAGGATAGGGCATATTAGATATTAACTTTACTGATCTTTTGTTCTCATGACAGATAAAATGATGGCAGCAGCTCAGTCACTCCCTTTACCCCGCTGAGAACACATGCATGCTTAGCCATGCTGATGAGAATGAGGTTGTTGGAAGGAAAAGCTATGTAAAGTGTGTGGCCGGCCATGTTTGGTGATATGACCATATAATATAGGCAGTCAAAAAAAAAAAAAACCAGTAACACATTTACATGTGCTTATTTTGCCAAAGCCAGGACCTTCACACTCATCATTCCTAAAGAACACAAGATATTGAATCTGCTCCAGAATCCGCTCCCTATGAGCAGTAAATTCACACAATGCACTTTTGCAGCAGAAATTTTGGCAAATAAAATAATCCTCTCCATCAATTTGAATGCAGTATGTACATTGAACTGTATAAACTCCATTCAGATCAGTGGAACAGCTGCAGAAATATATACAACAAATCTTCACGTGTGAACATGCCCTTATACTCCCATCCACTGAAAGAGGACATGTATAATATTCCTGTGTGTGTTAAGCATGTATACAAGTATCCCAACTATGTTACCTATTTTTTTTTGCATTTTTATTGGTTATTTTACATTTTACGACTTAGCGGTCTCTGTCATACTGGAATGTCACACAGTGTTTTTTTCTAAACATCTTACCATCTGCCAAAAATATTCAGTGCTGTCCCAAGTTGAGCCTGTCAGTGCTTGTAGTGATGTCAGCATGGACAGGTTTAGATTTATCACCAGTTTTAGCCGTGTGAGAGTGGCCAGCCATTTCATCTCCTGCATGCGACTGGATCAGACTAATGACTCTCAGCAGCTCCTCACCAAGGGCAAGTCACACTTTGTCTTATGATTTTATACTATGGGAAATCCTGCAGACTTAGGACAAATGTCTTTGGTCTTTGTGTTTTACTTTTGGGAGATATCCTAATAACACTAAACTAGTGGGGGGAAATGCTCCCAATAAAGGTCACCCAATATGGTGATTTGTCATATGAGTTAGTGTACAGTATATGTGGTCATCCAATATGGTGATTTGTCACATGAGTTAGTGTATATGTGGTCCCCCCGCCACCCTGCTGCTTGTCCATTGACTAGTCAGTAGTGTTTTGAGGGCTTGTACTGCATGCTGATGAGATCAAGATGTTGCGATGGTGTCAAAGATTTATCACATCTGTCCCCCTGCTGTGGCCCAGGGAACTCATTTAAGGGAGGAAAATGTATTTGGGGTTACCCACATTACAGTCTCAGATTAGATTTTTTTTTTTTGCCTTTTTCATTGCTAGTGATGGAATTTGTAGGTATGTCATTTGGAAGATTCCCAAGAGCGTGGTGGGTAATGTCAGGGCTATGCTGCCATATGGATATGTGAAGTAATGCATCATTATTGTTTGTGAATAGACATAAGAACTTTTCTTTATGTCTTCATACTTAGACTATGTTTGCGTTGGAGGCTCTGATCGGAGCCTTTCGCGCAGAATCCATCTAAAAGTTTTACATCATTAGATGGATCGATCTCTATTGTTTTGTCCATGCGTCTGTTCCTGTGACAGAAAAATGAAACGCGTTAAGCAACACAGATGTGAACTCAGTCTTAGGTTGTTGTCCCACCTAGTATGCTGCAGCGGAAACGCAACAAGATTTTTTCCGCAGGGCTTTTCATTGAAAGTTTGCAGAGTGTTCCTCTGCGGACTTTCTGGTTCAATTATACTTATAGAGAAACTGGCTGGCATTTCCGTTGGTATAATTGACATGCTGCAGTTTGCAAAACCACAAAATCGCAGCATGTCTGCCACACCAGCTTTAAAGGAATTTTTCAAGGGTTTAAAATGATGATATGTTCATAGAATGTCATTGACATCAGGTCTGATACCCCCTATCCATATCCATTACATGCTAAAAAAAAAAAAACCTTTAATCAGAGGATCTGAACCTCAGATTGTCACATGGAGTGGAGAAGATGAGCAGATACTGTTCACATCTATTGACTTCTTGCATCTGGTCAGGTCCTTTGTCAACATGTCACTCATTGGTTTATGTGCATGGCTACATGGACATGTACACATCAGTGTCATGTATGAACAATACACTCCTTTGTCTTCTATTTTATGAAGGTGCAAACTACATGCTTTACTTAGGTCAGGCTTTCAGCTAGCTGCCATTACCTTGAATGGCCACTACACAGTGTATGGAGCTGTCTTCTTCTTGCTCTGTACACTGCAGACATCAGCTGACCTATACTAAGGATGGGCTATCAATATGAAGACTTGGACAACCTTTTGAAGCTTTGGTGCAAAATTGTTTAACGTTTAAAGTCCTAGGTATTTCCTCAAAGTACCAAGTGCGTATATGAGTATAAAGTATTTGCTTTGTCTTTCCGTTGTAAGCAGATACATATTTATCAGAGAAATATTCTATATTTTGTCTGGTTGGCGAGGGGCAGGGTGTGTTGGAGATTTTTATTGACAGAGTTGGTACAGGCATCTGTGCTGTCATAGCATATTATTATTATTATGATAATCTTTAGTGCACTCTTGATATGCCTGTAGCATTAATTTCTTGCTAGATGTTTCCATGTGATCTGTCCATCCAGTTGCCAAGCTCTTGTCACAATGCAGCCTGTGTTCCTCTATGTAAATCAGCCAATGATTCATCCTCCTCTTCAACAAACATCAAACATTTTGCTTCAAGTTTGCGCAAACAAGGAGGCTCCTCCATCAATCCATGTGAGCCGAGCCTGATTCGCATCCATTCTATTTGTAAGGGAAAAAGAGAATTTGAAGATGTAAG
Source organism: Leptodactylus fuscus (assembly GCF_031893055.1). Classification (NCBI taxonomy): domain Eukaryota; kingdom Metazoa; phylum Chordata; class Amphibia; order Anura; family Leptodactylidae; genus Leptodactylus; species Leptodactylus fuscus. Next base: position 34,790,198 of record NC_134273.1, read on the forward strand.
ATGTATTTTGATGCTTTCCGAAAGTTCAGGACTGCAGATGTTAGCGATATTTTTTGAGGACCCCTGTAGAAAAAAATGTAATAGAAGGAATGAACCCTAGCTTGTATACGGTATATCCTTGTACATATTCAGACAAACATCTTAAGTCTCTTGATTCCCTGGGCAAACCACTTGGAGGTGTGAGAACCAGGGCATTTTGTGATATGAAGAATAACAAATACAGTTACACCTTCTACCGCCTGTACCACCATATAAGTAGCACTGAACTGAAGGGCTTATTTTTTACAACCATTATACCAGGGGTCTCAAATACACAGCCCACTAGCCACATACAGCCCCCTGACGTGGTCATCTGCATAGCCTGCAGGGCACCGGAGGAATTATTTTTTAAGGATTGGGCAGAGTCACTATTTTTTTCTATGGGGGCAGCAGCCTGTATATAAGGACAGAGCCCTGTGTGTGTCTGTGGGGGCACTATAATTCTACAGGGGCAGTACACCATATATATGGGCAGAGCCACTATGTATACCTGTGAGAGCACTATAATTCTATAGAAATGTGTAAATGGGAATGTGTGTGGGTTTTTTTTCTACACCTACTACCTTTATCGCTGCATTTTTTTATCCATGCTTGCATCGCAACGTCTACACCCTTTGTGCCGTTACAGAACTGAACTTACATCACTATACAACCAATAGCTCTTATACTAGAACCACGTAGGGCCCGGAGGACATAAAGCGATTTTTGTTGTTTTGTTTTTTTTTACCACAGTTTCACACATTTCCCTTTTAATATGAGCGTAACAAATTTATATGCAGACTGATATACAAAGATGAGAAATATGGAGATTGATACAATTTTATGTAAGTGCCTCAAAATGCATTTCCTTACTTGACAGGATTTCAGCGGCGTAATTATAGGGTACGAGAAAATGACTGTTTATATATGTCGCTGAAGCAGTAATACTATATTAAGTCCTGTGGGCTCCCAGCTGCCAGGCCGGTGGCTCTCCGCTCGGCGTCTTTATCAGTCCACTACTTTATTTAGGATGAATGCTCACATTCCAGGACTCAGCTGTTGGAAGAACTGTAGGAGTCTTCGAGGAATGTTACTATTCCAGAATTAGCTTTCACCCTGAGCTTTAATTCCAAAAAGAGAGATTTGGGAAGCTCATTAGACAGATTTTTAATTCCCGGCAGCTGCTGGTTTTATGGGCTAAGTGTTCTGCGAGACAGAAGAAATAACCCTCAATATTTCATAGGTCGATCTTTCCGTACAGGGCTGCAGACATTTTGGAGTCTTGATTACACTTCCTGGCATCTCCTGCTAAGTCTGAGCCCTGCTGTCAGATTGCTGGGTTTCTGTGCAAGTGAATGAGCTCTGTGTTGTGAGGCTGAGGTTTAATGATTTAACCATATGAGCCGGAGTGGAATTTTTTCTTGCTGTCAGACATTTCTTCATAAAGTGGCGGGACTGTAACCGTTCAGTTTACTCCTAATCAGAGCTGCTATTACTACAATAGACTGTATAATATGTCCTGCTTGTGCTTTACAATGTTTATATTGTGGTAACATATATTCACTTATGGCAGTCCTTGTCCTCTGTGGGGCTTACAGTTTCATTTGTAGGCTCACGCACATTGTAATGTCATGTCTATGATCTAAAGATCATACAAACTGCCTTAGGAAGTTACCTGTGAAATATGTATTCCATACCCCAGTACGCTGGCAACTTACAGTGGAGAAGCAAGTACAGAGCAAATGGTAGAATTTAGAATAAAACATAAATTTCAATAAGATTTGAAAATATTTTAGTTTTCGTCCAATTGCAGTATTGGGAATGTGGAGACCCATTTTGAAATTCATTGGAATTATAATTAATTAAGGCTGGATTCACACTAATAGTGGAGACTCCGCTGGATTCACATTAGCGGTGGAGACTTCGCTAGATTCACATTAGTGGTGGAGACTCCACCGCAGATTCCATTTAAAATCGTCGGAGAGAAAAGTCCTGCAAGGAGGACTTTTCTGTCTGGCAGACCCTATTATAGTATATGGGGTCTACGTGTGTCCACAGATAACCACATTTTAAGTGGACAGGCTCTCTGTCTTTCGAGTCCCTATTCGGACCTGTATGACGGAGAGCTGAACACTAGAGTAAACCTAAGGTAAAATACATCTCAATCTTGAAGTCAGTTTCTAGTGAACATCTATATGGCTAAAGGGACATTCTGAAAATAAGAGACAAGAGTCTGTTGTCTGCTGACTGGTCTGAAGAATTATCATGCAGGTTATTATTGGAATAACCTAGCTAAGAAAGAGAGCAGATCTGCTAAAACTAATAGTAGCATGTCATTATCAATAACATTTTACCGTTTTACCACTAAGAACACATCACAAGTCTGTAGTCTGCTGACTGGTCTGAAGAACAACCATAGAAAATAAGCGCAGGTTATTATTGGAATAACCTATCTAATAAAGAGAGCAGATCTGCTAAAACGAATAGTAGCATGTCATCCTTTTACCAATGAGAGCATATCACAAGTCTGTAGTCTGCTGACTGGTCTGAAGAACAACCATATGAAATAAGCGCAGTTTATTATTGGAATAACCTATCTCATAAAGAGAGCAGATCTGCTAAAATTTATAGTAGCTTGTCATCCTTTTACCAATGAGAGCTTATCACAAGTCTGTAGTCTGCTGACTGGTCAGCAGAACAACTGTAGGAAATATTACATTTGGCTGAGTCCTGCAGGTTATTATTGAATTGCACTTTGCTAATAAAGAGAGCGGATCTGATAAAATTAATAGTAGCATGTCATTATCAAATTTCTTTTAGCATTGAGAGCATTTCAGTAATACCCTGCAATTGGTCTGCAGACCTGTCAGCAGACCAGATATTAATTTTGTTTTATGAAAGATTTAGAAACACTTTTGAAAAGGTCCATGCTTTTTCTATGAATGCTTGACCCTTTTCACCGTGAATTAGTAAGATTTTTATAGCATTTGTTGGCACTGGCCAGATGGCGCTGCCAGTCCCTTTGCTGTCTCATCCTGTCACCGTCCCAAATTGCAGAATTTAAAAGGTCAACATAAACCCATTTCTCACAGTTTGACTAGACCGCTCGGACGTGAAATTTTGTGTCACATTAGTCTTATTTTACAGATCAGCTTCTTATTTAATAAAAGAATACTTTGCCCATATGTCAGGAAGATTGCAGTGAACGTGTACTGTCTAAAGGAGCTGGTAAAGAAATTCTCAGGTAATATAACTCACTAAACTGAGGAACAACAGAGCAAAGTGCATTGTTTCTCAGTGAACTTCATTTCACAGCTCGGTGCCTTTAGACTGCAGATGATCAGATATTCACAGCATGCCAAGTGCCAACAAATGGCGATTCATGCGAGTGGAGCTGGCATTGACAGCAGTAGTACTTTGTCATGACTGTGGGGGGCAGTGCGCCTAGAGGCAAACTCAGTAATTATATTTTGTACAATAAATCATGTTCTCACAATATAGTTAAACTTTTGTTTCTGTATAAAATGCCATATTACGTAATATATTTGGATAATTCCAGATGGATCCAATGAACGGGGAAGTTAAATCATGGTCTGTGTGACGGCTACACAGTTGGAGTCTATATAATTTGGGTAAATAGGACAATAGGACTATCTCAGGGGATACTGGCAACAGATTTCTGTATATATTGTAAGATGCAAATGTGATGATGATGATGATGATGACAATGGCACTTATTATGTGAGAACATGGGCCCACCGGAGGATCCTTTGGAGGCAGGGGCATAGCTATAGGAGATGACTTGGTAGCAAACCCTAAACCCTAAGGGCCTCAAAGATCCCTCTGCCACATTATCTCTATTCTGTAATGATAAAACCCATTTAAACTCAATGGCAATGATTGTTAGTTGCACAAATTTCTCCAACAAAATCTGCTGCATGCGAATGTATCTTTTTTTCAGAAAGGATGTATATTATTCACCTGTGAATATGTGATCTTGATAGGTGTGGACTAGCCACGTGTCATTTTTTGTGGACAGCACCACCTATTAAAAAGGAGAAGAACATGTTCTTGCTAAAATTGCAAATCTCTTGTTGCTCTGCACGTACCTATGTGCAAAGATGTCCTGTAGTGCAAATATACTGTAAACCCATGGGAAATAGGGCGTTACTATAGGGCTTGTATTTACCACCAGAGGGCCTGGCCGCGTGCAGTATGTACTAAGTGCTGATGTAACCACAGTGTTTCATATTATTGGTTATATAAGGGGTGTGCTACACTAGTCATCACAGAAGACGTCATCTCAGCCTTGTAAGTATGATAAGTCCAGAGCAATGAAAGAGCAGGATCCTCAGTGGATGCATGTATAAAGAATATGAGCGAGCCCTGTACATGCACCTATAAATAGACTGCAGTCCTCTATAAATAGGATTGTTACAGCTATACACATAACTACTTCTGTAATGTGTAAAGGCTTGGGGTGTTTTGGGATCTGTTGTGGAGAATTTGGGAAGACCTGAACACCAGAATTGTGACTTCAGAAAATTGCTAAATAGATTTTCTGAACTTTTTTAGCTCACTTTAAGAAAAAAAAAATGCTACTCAGTACACTGTTAAAAGTGGGTGGGAAAGTGGGCTTAGTCTAGTGAACTGAGGTACCCCAGATTTATCAAATGAAGTTTATCGCTCCGCTATAGGGAGTGGCGTATAAAGTGGAGTAACCTCTCAGGATAGAAGTATTAAACTTAGTGCCTGTTCACATGAAAGAATATGGAGAGGAATTTTAGGCTGTCTTTCAACTAAACTTACCCTTATATTTTGTTTGCACTTTGTATACCTATACCATGGCATCTGTCAGAGGTATACCGTATATAGGGAAATCCTCCCAATATGCACCTCTAATACATACCATAAAACACGGTGTGATAGTAGTACCCTAAGGGTAAGTTGATATTGTGGAATTTTTGTTGCACAAAAAACTCACTCCTACCCCCTTCAATCTACCCAATTTTCCAGTGAATTCCTTCAGAAGTTCACATTGAAGGGAGTGGGAGCAGAAATATTTTTGCCCCCAGCAGGAAGATTTCCATGACAGATTTTGCATGGCAGGTTCTGCCACAGAATCCACTGAACAGAGTATATTCACCCGGCGTGTACACTCAGTGGATGTTCTGCTGCAGACTTTCGAGTTGTATGGTAGCAGCAAAGTGGATGAGAAAAATTGGTGAGAAATCAGTAGCAAACGGTTTGTCTTTTGGCCAATGTATGTAATGCCAAGCTTAGAGGGTTAGGATGGTGCTTTGTGCCCCTTCACCACTGGCGAGAGCAGTAAAGGAAGGAATCATTATATTCTGTAGCTTCATAGTGGAGAAAGAATTAAATATTTCTGTGAAGTTTTCATTATCAGTATCTGTGAATCCCACGGCGCTTTAGCTGTGAAGTGAGAATTCAGCCAAGAGGAAAGACGTAAATCTGAGCTGCTTCTCCGAGAAATCCAAAGCCTCACCGAACTACAATCCTTCTTCAGGCTGGCATTTAATATCTTTGTTATTATGGGCACGGGGTCCTGAGTACAGTGCGGGGCAGCCAGCCGACCTTTTCCTCTGTTCTTTTTTTATAGCACTTCCATAATAAGATAACGAAAAAGAATCAGGAGTGTCTGCTCTGAAATAGTCCATTAGTGCCTCCTAAGGCCTCGTTCACATCTGCATTGGTAATCTGTTCAGGGGAGTCTGCATGGGTACCCCCCCAAATGGAATACCAAACGCACTGGCAAGCGGTGTGCAGTGAAAGCACAAGGATCCCCATAGACTATAATGGGGTCTGTGTGCTTGCCGCGAGATCTCCGCCGGGAACATGCGGACAGGAAAGTACTTCACAAGCTACTTTCCTGTCGGCATGATTCGTACGAACAGCGCGCGGCCAGCACACGGACCCCATTGTAGTCTATTGGGTCTATATGCTTTCACTGCACACCGCTTGAAAATGTGTTCGGTAGTCCGTTCGGGGGGGAGGATTACCAAACGCAGATGTGAACCAAGAGTAACAAAGTATACATGGTAGTACATAGGTATAGCTGACACATGCATAGAATTTGGTATGTCCGGTCTTTAATAGCAGAATATTAGGGATTTTTTGGGGCTGTGCCCAACCAACATGTGTCTGATATCAGTATGCTGTATATTAGAAGCTAGTACTTTGTACCTTGTGTACTTATGTCTTGAAACTAATTTTTAATTTGATATTTTATTTTTTTCCATCACTGTGATATTGATTCTTAGAATGGGTTATCAGTATCGGGCTGGTGGGAGTCCTACAGCGGACTTCAGCCATTTAAGTAAGACTCTGCCTTTGGGCACTTACACTTTGACATCTGTGTATTTGCCACCTTGAGGGTCCATTCACACGGAGGAAAATGGTGCTTTATTTGGTGCTGAATTTTCAGTTCTGAAAAAAAAAAAGCCTCCCGTTGATTTCAATGGGTTCTGCTAGCTTTTTTTTTACTAGCGGTATTTTCCGTTAGCCGAAAATTCCACTAGTGGAAAAAAAAAGCTAGAGGTACCCATCGAAATAAATGGGAGGCTTTTTTTCAGCGCTGAAAATTCAGCACCAAATAAAGCGCCATTTTCCTCCGTGTGAATGGACCCTTACATTTCTGCAAATAGTTTCACTATTATAAGAGTCTGCACTGCACATTACAAATGGAGAAGAAAACTACATTTCTTCAAAAAAAAATATATATATATATATATATATATATATATATATATATATATATATATATATATATATATAGTGTTTCTGTTATAAATTTCTATCCATTTTTCGGGATAGTTCTCTTGAGGGCAGTATATTCACAGCTCAGAGTCATCTGGTCAAGTGTATAGGAACTTTAAGCAGACGGTGAATAAATGCTTTTAGACAAGTCCTTTTATATTCCTTTTAAGATGTGTATCACTGATACAAGGATCACCCATCCCAGACCCTCACTTCATAAAGTATATGGTGAGGCCTTTGCTTTTTCTGAGACTAAAGGGTCACACCATATGATATTTGGTTATTATTGGTATTTTTGAGTTTATAACAGAAATTTGAAGGGTTTTGATGTATTTGATTTTGTAGTTTTCTTGTAATTTAGTTGCAGAGAAGAAGCAGGATTATTTTTCTTATAGAGTTTTCTTTAAGGCGCTGACATTAGACACTTTGATCAGTTCATTGTGTGATCAGTCAGTACTTTGACCTCAGGATAAGACTGACACAAATGTCTCCTACACGCCCAACACATGCTTGCATTCAGTTTCTATGCACGTACTCTGTGTTGCTTAAGACCAGGATGAAATAAAGGTACTTTACTATATGGTAAAATAACAGGTGAGAGGTGTGTTATCTGCTGTCGGCTAGGTGTGACGTGCATCCTGACGAAATATGCAAATCTAAATATATCAGATTATATGACAGAACTAGTGGATGAAGACTGCTTTGCTGTGGAGACCTAGACTTACGGTTGTTCATTCCTTTTTTCTGTCTAGTGTTGAAGGAGAAGTCCCTGGAAGTGAGACAGGAGCTTCTCTAGACGGCTCATCGGGCTACCACCAAGGAGCCATAACACACAGCTCATCTATAAGTCCTGACCAGTACGACCATCCTTCTTACGGGATTTATTCTGTGTCCCCTGGACAGCGCTCACGAAGGCCAAAACTACAGCATTCCACCTCTATTCTACGGAAACAGGCTGAGGAGGAGGCTATCAAACGCTCCAGATCACTCTCCGAGAGCTATGAACTGTCTTCAGACTTACAGGACAAGCAGGTAATGCTGATTCTTGCTGATTTGCTTGGTTTATGGGAGTAAGGCTTTTATAGCAAATGCTGTCTATTCACTGACTACAGTTGTTGTCAGTGGATGAACACATTTTTATTTAAAGGGGTTTCCACAGGTAAGACAGTTATGACATATTATCTACACCTATCTGTAAAATGAGCTTCCACCGAGCCATGCCGCCCCTCTACTTGCCTGGCCACAACCTATTTGTGAAAACTTTACGATATGGCCAGACTATACAGAAACAGCAAGACACAGAGGCTGGAGGGGGGTTATTTTTTAGATAGTTGCAGGTCTCAGAGCTGAGATATTTATGGCTTATACTGTGAATATACCATATTTCACCCTTTAAATCTACAGGCTAAATGCTTGTATAGACCTGGTCGTGCTCACAGCTGAGAGGTGGTTACAATTGCATCAAGTCCTTGCACGGTATATGTGTTAGGCTGGTTTTACACATTGCTGATGCCTCATGGCTAAGGTGTATTGGGGATATAGCCATAAACTGATTTTCTAATGAATGCAACTGAAGACCTTTTCATTTTAATGGCTGCACTGATCTGTAAAATGGCAGATCACTGTACAGCCATTAAAAATGAAAGTGCTTCATTCTCCATGTTGGCACGGTTTTTTGCAGGATCTCTTGTGTACCTCACACAATGCATCCACAACATGTAAATTCAGCATAAGGCCAGGGCCTCGTGTTGCAAATACATGGCGTATTGGCCACGCCGGAAACACTGCGGCTAAAAACATTGCATATTACCGTACCTGCAAAGCTAATCCCATCCACACATTGCAGAAAAATATTTGCAGTGCCCAATTTCAACAACATTTGCGTCTTTTTTTTTTTTTTTTGTAGATTGTAAGCCCCACATAGGGCTCACAATGTACATTTTATCCTATCAGTATGTTTTTGAAATATGGGAGGAAATCCACGCAAACACGGGGAGAACATACAAACTCTTTGCAGATGTTGTCCATGGCAGGATTTGAACCCAGGACTCCAGCACTGCAAGGCTACAGTGCTAACCACTGAGCCACCATGTTACCCCTATAACATTTGCGTCTATTTAAATTGCTGCGTGTCAATGATACTTACAGAAATTTCTGCAGATATAGCAGAGATTAACATATGCCTTCAATAACTATCAGCTGAGAACTCGGTTGACAACTATTTCTCCCTTCTCTTGGCTCAGCCGAGTGTGCATGTCTTCTGAATGCCTGGAGGAGAAAGGGGTGGATTCAGTTTTTTTGTTTTTTTTCCCCTAGCACTTCTTTTTTACCTATGACTCCTGTTGGGGAAGACTCAATACATCAAATACACATTAGCTCTTGAAAAGTTCAGAAATATGCAGTATTAGTATACATGATCAAGTTTAGGATCCTTGTCACAGGATAGGGGATGAACGTTTGATCACTGGGGTCCTACTACTAGGACCCTTGCTGATCACGAGAATGGAAATCCCCCATTTGTATGCAGCTATCATTCCTTCATTTAAAGTTTTTAGGATTGAAAAAGATATCCAAGCGCTGTACTGGGCTATCTGCATCAGTTGCACAGAGACTGAATAAAGTAAGTCTCCCTATTGCACACAACTGTTGCTCCATTCAGACAGGGAACAATGGAACCATGGTCTGTTTGATGGGGCCCCAAGTGAAGAGACACTTATTAACTACTCTGTGGATAGATGATAAGCTGATACCATGGGGCAAGCCCTTGTTATGGTTGAGTTCCAGGAGCAAATATCAGCAAAAGCAGAATCTGGCTGCTAACAGAGAGCAGTAGAATAATCTATTTAAATCCAGTACTCCACTGCGAGATAGGCCCAGACCCCCAAACAACAGCTGCAGTACCAGTGCCAGCCGCTAGGCCACATAGACTGTGCTGAGTTTGGGGATCCAAGTTCTCGCCACCAGAAACCGTATAGGAAATAAACGATCCACTATCTGAAATAAAACCAGAACCACTATAAGCTTCCAGGGCATATCAGGAACAGGAGAATAAATGGCCAGGCAAATGGTTAATACCAGAGGCAGAATCAGGAGACAAACTGGATATCTAACACAAAGCCAAGGTTCAGTTCAGAGCAATAAGGCAGAATCAGTCAAACAAACAACCAGAAACCAGCCGAGGGTCAGAAAAGCAATCCAATAGACCCGATCCAGGTTCAGAGCCAAACTATAATACTAAATCAGCAGGCACTTGGTTCAGGAGAGAGCGGTCGTCTACAGGTCTCCTCAACTGCTAAGTGGACAAGCCCAGGAAACGTCTGAAATTGCAGAAGCTTCTCAGGTTGACATGGTAACCTTAAAGGTATAGCAGCTGAATTGAGAATCCTGAACCTCTTTCTAGAGGTTATGCAACAATTCCATTATACCACATACGCTAGGTTCACACCTGCGTTTGGGTCTCTGTTCTGTGGTTTCCGTCTTCTGCATGCAGAAACCGGACACAGAGTACTGCATGTCCGACTCTGTGTCCGGATTTAAAAAAACGGTTTCGCGGCGGAGAGCATAAAACGCTCACCGCCGCTCACGGCCAGACAGCTTTCAAACCTATTCAAATGAATGGGTGAGAAAGAGTCCTGCAGCTTTCCGTCTCCTGCCTCTGTTTTGTGCAGGAAATCTGCAGAACAGAGACCGGGCGCAGATGTGTACAAGCCCTGACTTTTCATTTACGTGTCCAGTATTTCATTGTATTAATAACATGGTTTTTTTGCAATATGTATTTTTATAACGCTAATCTGACAACAATGTTGGCATTTCCGAGACCCTATAATATAAGCAGTGGGATTTGTTCACATTTCACTTACTTCTGGACCAGACTACTGATGGTTGTGGAAGTGAAATATAGTTGTGAAGACGTGAGATTATGACTGTTCAGTTAACTAGTAACCACTAGTAATAACTTACAGCAAGAATCCAAAACATTTAGCACTCCAGGTTTTGTAAACTACAGCTACCAGTAGGCACACTTACTCTTCTATTCTTGGAAATCCCATGGAAGTGAATGAAGCATGCTGGGAGTTGTAGTTTCCTGACAGCTGGTATGCTAAAGGTTACTAATGCCTGGAGTAGTCAATTTATGTTTGGGGGGGGGGGGGTGTCTGTAAATACTTTAATGAATAAAACAGTTAGGACACTTCTATGTCTATTACAATATCATGACAATCACTTTTTGTTTCTTTCTGAAGGTGGAGATGCTGGAGCGCAAATATGGAGGCCGTCTCATAACCAGACATGCTGCCCGCACTATCCAAACTGCCTTCCGGCAATATCAGATGAACAAGAATTTCGAGAGGCTTCGAAGTTCCATGTCAGAAAACCGCATGTCAAGACGGATTGTATTGTCCAATATGAGAATGCAGTTCTCCTTTGAAGGACCAGAGAAAGTCCATAGTTCCTATTTTGAAGGAAAGCAGGTGTCCCTGTCAAACGATGGCTCAAAACTAGGGCACCGTATGGTGCCATCTGATTGTGGGGATCTTAGTGAGCAGACATCACTGAAATCTCCTGCCGCGTCCAGCGACTTTGCTGATGCTATCACAGAACTAGAAGATGCTTTTTCCAGACAAGTCAAGTCACTTGCAGAATCTATCGATGATGCTTTAAATTGTCGTAGTTTACATGCAGATGAAGTCCAAGCATCTGAACAAGTGAGAAGTCGAGAATTAGAAAGAAGTAGTCAGATGAAGCCAGCACATAACCTCGACCACAGGAAACTTGATGAAATGACAGCATCTTATAGTGATGTTACCCTCTATATTGATGAGGAAGAGCTCTCCCCTCCTCTTCCTCTTTCTCAGTCGGTGGACAGACCGTCCAGCACAGAATCTGACTTGAGACTCAGATCAATGAACTCTTCTCAAGAGTACTGGTCAATGACTCATAAGGACGATAAGTTGGATACAGATACTAGTTGTCGGAGCACTCCATCACTGGACTGCCAGGACCATCGCTCACGAATAGACCACCTCCCTTTGCTTACCATTGAGCCTCCAAGTGACAGTTCAGTAGACCTTAGTGATCGTTCTGAAAGAGGATCTATAAAAAGGCAGAACGTCTATGAAAGAGCCATTCACAGTCAACAAGGAAGCCCCAAACATATTTCCCATATCCCAACCAAAATAATACCTAGGGAAGATGAACAAAGCCGCCACAGGCCAAGGCCTATCGATGCACAGTTGATAATAAATGGCACTGTAAACCGACAGAGTAAATCGGAATCTGATTATTCGGACGGCGACAATGACAGCATAAATAGCACTTCTAATTCCAATGATACCATAAACTGCAGCTCAGAGTCTTCCAGAGACAGTATACGGGAGCAGACCCTGAGCAAACAGACCTACCATAAAGAGACCCGCAACAGCTGGGACTCACCTGCATTCAGTAATGATGTGATCAGGAAAAGACATTACAGGATCGGGCTCAACCTATTCAATAAGTGAGTACAATGGTGACGTGAATTCTAAATAATGTGGTATCTTCTAGGCTCACTCAGGCAGATTTATTATTCTTTTTTACTTCTGTTCTGTATTCGCCACTTCCCCCAAAAGACGGAATGGTGAGGACGGGCGGGGGACAGGGCCAATGGCATATTTGGCTTATTGGTGCCTCCGTTGCTGAGATATTGCTGTGTTTGTCAATATAGAAATGTTCCCTTTGGAGCAGTGACGGCATTGCCACTTATATCTTTGGAGCAATGGCAATGCATCTTATCTGCAAAGAGCTCACTTCCATATTGACAAATACAGCGATATTTTGGCCATAGAAGACGCGATTCACAAGGGGAAAATATTGTTTGATTCAGTTGACCCTGATCTAGCTATCTGGATTGGTACATTGAGTTCTGGTAACAGACTTCCTTTAAGATACAACAGTGCACGTCTCAATTTAGGGTACAATTCTGCCATGAAGTGAGAGAACTAATGTGGTGTAAACGTGAAATCGGCAATCGTATGATGTACAAGATTTATTATCCAGCAATAGCCACTATCATAAATCTGCTGCAATTTCCAGACAGCCCCGTGTACGCAATCAACCTATTAATAAATGTGGGCCAGTGTGTTATCTGAACACTTAAAGGGGTTGTCACTGGCTCAATCTATGCAGCCCAATAGATCATAATCCTGAGAACCCCCTTTAAATTAACACTTTGAACAGACCAAATATGTTCGGATATTTATTTATGTGGCTTATATTGCGCCAAAATATTCTGCAGCGCTTTACAGATATTGTCACAATCTAAATTTCCTATGAGCATGTCTTTATGATTTATAGGAACGCTCTTACTGTCACAGGGATTCAAAGTACAATACCTTGTTATGCACCACCTCTAGGCCCTGTACTGGGAACAATACAGTATATTCGCTTTGTTCAGAGTGTTTACATGGAGAAGGAAATAACCACACATACATAGTTGAGATTTCATGCAACCTCTTTTGTTAAAGAGCTGCAAGTTTCTATCTACCTGCAAGTTATGGGACAGGTGACAGTAAGAGAAAAATCTCATGTTCCCTGTGTCCTGACTGGCCCGTGCATACTTTGTATACTCATAGGTGTGAGAGCCATAGTTACTCAGGGTGTATATGTATGTTCATAGTAAAGACAATGTCAACAATGAGATACTGAGCAACTTTTATTCATGTTATCTATACTCTTGTGAAGGGATATTTACAGGGCTTATTTAGAGCTTGCCGATATGAGGGGACAAAGTGGACAAATAATCTCAACCGATATCTGTTGACCTGAATGGGAGACCTTAAGTTATAATATAATGACAATAAAGTTGTACGGGGGATATTGTCACTCCTTAGGGAGAGACCACCATATAGGTGTGTGGAGACTTGTTAAGCCTTTAGCACTCCACTTTGCAAGGAACTATGGGAAGAATATGCAAATCCGCCTTCCATGATGTAATTAGGAAGACAGTTGCTGCCTCATTGTTGCAAACCAATAGAGGGCGCTCACTGGAATGTGCAAGCCTGTCTTAAGACAGGATTCCAGTGAAATAACCCAATAATGGCTGCTCCCTTTAGCCTCATGCCCGACCTTCCAAGAGGCTTTTGTTTAGCAATGACGCTGGGATTATTACCAGGTTATAGTCTCTCAATCGAGGACAGCTGTTTCGATCTGGTTGGATCTCATCAGCCCGATGTAGAGAGGACTATAACCTGGTAGAGGTGAGAGGCTTAGACAGGGTTCGGGGGATATTGTCACTCCTTAGGGAGAGACCACCAATAAAGTTGTATTCACACATCCTAATCTGAGACAGACTTACGGGCACTTTGTCTGTCAAAATCCATTGAAGGCCCCATATAGCGTCCCACAGTAAAAAAAGTGCTGCAGGTAAAACAGCGGCAGCAACACATCACTGTTTTTCCCACATCAGTTGTCACAGAACGTTTGCAGAGGTTTTGGCTTCAGTTATACCGATAGGGAGACCACTGGTGTTTCCATAGGTATAGTTGACGTGCCACGCTGGTATTGGAAACGACATTGTGTCTGCTGCATGTGTTTTACAGTAGTGTGGGGATGGGATGTGCTAGAATCCCATCCATGACATGGTGACTGTAAAACACTCAGTTTTTTCTGCTTCGGCCACATTGCGGTGTTTACGCCACATAGGCCCCTACCTAAATTCAGCATACAGTCCTGATCCCATGCATGGAAATGTGGTTTCCACAACCAGGTTCACATTCTTAGGTAAATTCCCAGGCGTTTTCCCCCACTGTCCAGGTAGCGTTCTCCTGCAGATCCTCAACAGTGCAAACTGCACATGTACAGCAGAAAACCAAGGGCCAGTCTTAGATTTTTGTTGTGGAAAATAGACATCTTAAAAATTCTAATGTGTGAACATACCCTAATATTTTATTAAAGAGGTTATTCATAATTTAAAAACATGGTTATTTTCCCTTAGAAAGGGCTCTGCTGCCTATTCCCAAACACCGATATTGCAGGATAACCCCTTTACGTTCTATATTCACTGCAAATAATATCATTTTCTTATAGTTGGTTATATATGTTCCCATTATTATTAATCATTGGATTTCCTTCCACTAGGATACGCTATAACATAAAGGGGTATTCTCGTCACTAGTTACCCCCTATATATGGGGTAACATGCAGAACGGTATGGGTCCAACCACTGATTCCCATTGGAATAAATGTAGCTAACATTCTTGTGACTGGTGGGATTCCCAGTAGTCGGACCCCACCAATCAGCAAGTAATCTCCTATTTTGAGGATAGGGGGTAACTTGTGAGAGGAATACCCCTTTAGGTAATACCTCTTAGGTAGCTGTCAGTTGAACAGTTACTATCTCTTCTTCCTATACATGCACATTTGTCTATGACATTTGTCACCGCCAAGTACCTGTAATGAAAGACATATCATCCTTGGGAACTATGGATCGAAGATGCTAAAATTCAACATTCATAACCCTTCTTTCCCCCACTTTCTGCCATCGGGGAGAGCCAGGACACTTCTGCCCCCATACACATTAAATGGTTTGCCAGTCCCATGAAAATCAGGCCTTTCTGCTGATATTAATCTAATGTATATGACCTGCTTCACTGACTAGTGAGGGTATAACCTTGCCAATGCCATTGATCGGTGCTTGTTAGGGTATGTTTACATGGAATCGGCCTTAAAAACGCCCCCCAACACTTCTGTTTATTTCAATAGGAGTCAGTAGCAAATTTTTTCCTCTAGTTTACTTATTTATCTAGAAGAAAAAAGAAGTACCATGGCCTATCTTATTGCAAAGCCTATTGAAATGAATGGGAGAAAGAAAAAAAAAAACACTAGCATGTTTTTGCAGTGTTTTTTTTTTTCTACCTCCCATTCATTTCAGTGGGATTTTCAAGGCTGAAGGTATAAGGTTATGTACTAGGACACTAATGCCCATTTTTACGTCTGCATGCTTCCCATTCTGTAAATTATTTAGACATTGAGTCAAGTTAACATAAGGAAACCTGGTGAATGCCATGAGTTGTAAGAAACCTCTAGTAAGTCTTAAAGCTCCCTCTGCATTCACATCTCCTCCTAAGCTCAATGTACGAAGCGTACGTCTTACCTGAGGATGACAACACCAATTAGACCTCAGCAAGGCAGGACGCTTAAAGAGGATCTTCACCATCTGCTCTTGTCATATTACCCAGCAGCCTCACCCCCGGTCACTTCAGGCTCACATCGAACCATCCTTTCTCAAGAACATACTATTTTCAGTTAGATGTCGCCACAGAGGAACCTTTGTGACAGTTCAGACACAACAAATTAGCAGAATTGGAGAAGCGTCCACTCCACCCTGCCATTAGTGCAACAGATCTGGAGACGGCCATTTTGTTCTGATATTATAAAAGACCTGATTGAGTTTTCTATTCATTGCAATGAGATTATGTTAACATCTAAGGAAAAAATATCATCTGGCAAAAGTGAAGCACATGTACAATAGACTCTTTTAGAAACATGGCTGAAATGAATTAACTTTTACATAGTGTTAAAATCAGTCCAATAATAGTTCCCAGCAGTTTTTTCTTGCTGAGTTTGTCTCATTTTCAGAATTGTAATTAATATATGTAGTCTCTAGTGTATATGGTCATACCTTCATTTAACAGCGCACCAAGTGTTAAGCAATGGAATTGTATGTACATATTGCAATAGGGAGTCACCAGAACCCAGAATATCAACTCAGCCCTACAGATAGATAGGTTAGGGTCACTTGAAGTAAATGGTGTTTTCCCCTTGTGCATTTGGTGCCTCTGTTGTCGAGATATTAACCTTTTTTCAATATACAAATAAGCTCTTAGGCCGGGTTCACACAGGGTTTTTTGGTCTGGAACCTGAGGCGGAGGCCACCTCAGGTTCCAGTCCAAAATACGGGTAACTGCAACTGGATGCAACTCAGGTTCGGATTAGGCCCAAATGAATGGGCCTAGTTGGGAGGAGGGAGGGTCTTCAGGCGGAATCGTGAGGCGACTCAGCATGAAGAATGAGCATGTCCATTCTTTTTTCCGGGAAATGGAATAAACAGCTCCCGGAAAAAAGAACTGACCGGATCCCATTGATTTCAATGTGAGACGTCTTTTTGGTCAGGATTTTGAGGCGAATACGGCCTCAAAATTCTGACTGAAATACCCCGTGTGAACTCAGCCTTAAGGGCAATAAGGGTGTTACCCTTGCAAAAAATTAAGCAGCTACGCCCTCATTGCTCCAAATAGCTAATTTGCTGCTTGACAAAAATGATGATACACCGCAAAGGAGGCAGCCATTCACATGGGGAAAGCACTGTTTGATTCAGGTAACCCGAACCTATCTGTCTGAAGGGCTGGGCTGATATGCTGGTTCTGTAACAGACTCCATTCAACTAGTTAAATTGGTTGTTCGGGATAAACGTTTTTATATGAGGCTGGGGAAGGTGAAAAAAAAATACTCACCTGCCCCCCATGCCCCAGTATCTTCCAGCGTGGTCCGGCCGGTGTCTTGTTATAGTGGGAGTCCATGTCACACGTGACCGCTGAGGCCAATCAGTGGTAAAGGACACAGAACATCAGTAGTGATGCTGATAGTCCTTTCCGCTAGAAGTCATGCGATTATGACTTCTACCGGATAAAGACACCAAAGAAACAGGACTGGACCACGCTTGGAGACACTGGAGCCCCAAGGACAAGTAATAGTATTTTTGTTTGTTTGTTTGTTTTTTCACCTTCTCCAATCGCATATTAAAAAAAAAAAACGTTTATCATGGACAACCCCTTTAACATAACTATCTGGTTCAGAATAAAAAAAAAATCACAATAAATGCATTATTAATAGTTAAAATATGTGGTGTGCTAATTTGTAATATTTGTGGTGCCGTCCCTCTTCCAATTTTTTGGTGCTGTTCCAGTTCCAATTTCATTACTGCAAAATGGCCACCATCTTCTCAGACTAGTCTATGCACTCTGTACTTTCGTAGTCTGAGACATTCCCCCTGCCCCCTGCATTTGTCCCGTGATGTCATGGAGAAATTGTAGCGCAGCCCCTATGTTGCCTTCTTCCTATAGTAAAAGTTAAATGTTGGTTCTTCTACATTATTTTTGGCATTGGATGAAAGGCATAACATCCTTCTGTAGGGTTTCCGTCCATATTTCCTGTGCTTCGAGATCACGCTGAAACCTTCTGGACATGAAGCAGTTTTATCTGGAAACAAAAGCCTTTAATCTTCACTTAGTCGTTCTCACTAGTGATATTGGCCTCCGCATAGATGTGGATGTGTGTAGGTCACCTTGTCCTGCAAATCAATTGTTTTAAGATCTAGGAATTCAATTTTACTTATGTAGCTTCTGGAAAGAAACCATCCAGAAATAAATGTTGGTAAATAAAGGGTCTGCGGTATAAAGTGAGAACATGAAGTGTAAAGGTGGCCATGGGCATTAGATGAACGTCTGCTGAACTTACCAATTTTGGCGGAACTGACCATCTAATAAGTACAGGGGATGTCCCAACTCTCCCCTGATGGCAAATGCTGGGTGAATGAAGGATTGGATATGTTAGATTTCAACATCTTGACACAACAAAAACTCATTTCCCTAAATATCTTCCTTTAGGCCCGCATTCATTTAAAATATACGGGCAGCTTTATGTTATACTCGGAGCAGAGTGTTTGCCATTTCTGACGCTTGTATAATATGTGAAATTAGGAAAAAACAAGACGTTATTTACTTATAGTTGATTGACTAATTATAAGCAGGATGCTGATTGGTGTTTGCATCAATGCTGAGACTACCTGCTGCGAGAGGGGCAGACTCAGTGAAAGTTAATTTCTGGTCTCAGACTTGTAGTAGTAGGAAGCAGTCATATTAAAGGGTTTATTAGAGTTATAAGACACTGTGACTAAATGCAGGGAAAATAATGTAAATAACAAATGCGCTGTGCTCCTCCTCACTGGGCTATGTTTATATGGCGGCAGCAGTGAGGTGACTGTATACACAAATCACGGCTGCAGCTGCTTACTGGTCTCGGTAGTCCCATGCCATACATACTGTGGAGGCCGGTGACTGGCTGATACACTGGTTAGTCTAGGTTTCTTTATTATTTTAACTGTTTTCATGCATTTGCCCTCAATTTCTAATCTAATATAATGTGAAGAGCCTCCCACCATAGTCTTGTTAGTAGTTTCTAATGCTTACCAACCCAGCCCTGCAGATAGATAGGTTAGGTGTGTTTTCCCTACCAAATCGCTGCCAACATATCACTGTTTTTATACGAAAATTCACGAGTTATTTGGAAAATTGGGGGTGTCGCTTTTGCTCGAAAGATATAAGTGACAATGCTTAGGAGTTAAGTTTTTGCAGTAAAGAAATCTTCAGCTATTTTTTTTTCCGTCTACCCTGCATGTCATTTTTTGGGAAAGTAGAATAGCTGAATATTCTGCATAAACAATACAATATCTGCTTCATCTTAGACATTGTAAATTTAATAGAATTTTATTTGTGGATTATGAGAAAAACGTAAAAATGTAAAATTAGGTTTTCATCCCATCTACGTCGTTCCAGTTACAATGTATTGACACTGAATTGATGGATTTCTTTGTTCCCATAGGAAACCCGAAAAGGGGATCCAGTATCTCATTGAGCGGGGCTTTGTACCAGACACCCCAGTTGGAGTGGCTCATTTTCTCTTGCAGAGAAAGGGACTCAGCCGGCAAATGATTGGAGAGTTTCTGGGTAACCGGCAGAAACAATTCAACAGAGACGTCCTTGAGTGAGTAAATTCATCATTACGTACTATACAGTTTTTTCTTGTTTGTGACTCTTGTAATATTTTAAGAGTAATATGTAAGTCTTGATTCAGACTGAGTTTTTTACGCTAATTCCAACACAAAAAAACTATCAAGTCTGGAAATGTATGTCCCATTATGGAAACTGTACAGTGTATCCTATATATTTACCATATATACTATTAGGTTGAATTGCCCACAGGTTATATATACTACTCAGGGTTAAAAAGTCGCTTAAAAGTTGCGAAGAGGAATAATGGTGTCACAGAAAAATGTAAATGTGAACTGTGTGTTAGACCATTTCATCCAGATACATATGGTGTCCTTATAATTCATGATCTGCAGGTTAACCACATCTCTGTAGACCAAGATAGAGATTTGATTTGTAATTGGATAGAAAAGAAAAATTGCTGAGTGACATTTTTAAGCCTCCAATATAGAAAGTAATGGTTGCATTGAGCTCTGCTGCAGGTGATCCCTGCTCGTCCAACAAAATGGAAATGGAGCGCAAAAGTTTCAAGCAAGTTTTTAAAGACATGCAGGAGTTCATTTGGCAGTGGTCGATCAATCAGGGGCATGACTAGTAACCATGGGGCCCATAGCAAATCCTCTAATGGGGCCCACTTTACTATTACAACCTTAAAGAGAACCTTTCATGTCCTCAGGCACATGCGGTGTAATATACCGCTAGAAAGCTGACAGTGCGCTGAATTCAGTGCACTATCGGCTTTCCCGTTCTGTGCCTCCGCTGAAGAGCTATCGGTGCCGTGACTGTAGCTCTTCAGTGTCAGAAGGGTGTTTTTGACAGTCTGTCAGGAATGCCCCTCCTCACAGTAGTGTCTATTGCGCTGTACTGTCAGAGGGGGACGTTCCTCACCACTCAGCGTCATTTCTTATCTCCTATGACTAGGAATCTAACAGGCAGAATCTTTCTTCTCACATCTGCCATTGCAGGAGAGTCTGCACACCCCCATACATTACATGGTCAACCTTCCCACTAATACTAGCCTCTTACTGTGAACCAGATACCTCTGTCTGACCCAAGTAACATAACATTATTGTCTAAATTTGTCCCAGCAAAGTTGTCATGTTCACTCGATGCTTATCTAATAGTATGGCTGGCTGTGTGTATGGTGACTATATTCACAATTCTCACTGTCATAGCCTTGAGTAAATGACCCGCACCACCCCGTATGAAATGAATGATATGTACAGATCTCCTGACTGTGCAGTCCTTATACATAAGCCTGATATGCATTTTATATAGCTATAACCCTGCATTTAAGCCAAAGTAGATTTTCTGACAGGTTTGAGGATGCTTTGGGAGTAATAGCCCTTAGTGAGGATATGATGGCCTTGTACAGCTGTCTTAGCCTTCACGGAAAGAATTGATATAGCCGAATAAAGTACCAAGTATTCTCTTTATGGTGTTCATTAACAGGAAAGCCACGTGATGGATGTTATCTGTGAGAGTTCCCAGAGTCGTTGGAATCCATCCATGACCACTGGCTCCACTTTACTTGTCAGTGCAGGCTCATTGGCCTTACCGCTTTGCAGGGGCACACATTTCATATGTCCTATTCTATATTCATTTCATATAGAAGTATTTCTCCAGTATTGATATCTTATCCTTAGGATAGGTCATCAATAGTAAAATCTCAGAAAATAGTTGACATGTTTTGCAGAATGTCCAAGAGATTCCAAGAAAAGGGGGACCTCTCTTGTACCTCTGTAATATACGAAATCCTGGGCACCCAATATCTATAAAATTGTCCTTCCCTCCACTCTTCACTTGTGGGCGCTGCTAAGGACGCTGCTTTTACATTGGACGTGGTCTCTGTACTGGGCTCTTCTACCATCTTTATAAATGGAATCTGGTCTTCTTGAATGGGGCCTCTGCTTTGGGGTCAGTAAAATTACAGGGTCTAGTCTGTGGTGTATAAAAATGGGACTCTGGCCCGTGGTCTTTATAAATGAGGGGTCTTCTGTGGATTCTGTTTAAAGGGGCTCTATCACTAGGAAAAGTCATTTTTAACTAATCACACCTTTACATAGCCCTTAGAAAGTCTATTTCACACCTACCTTTTGTATGTAGATTGCCTCAGTGGTTTCTGAATAAGTCCATTTATATTCATATGCTAATTAGACTAGTGCACGATAGATGGTGCACACCTCTCTGCTGTTTTCTATGGGAGACTGCTGCTGCTGGGGCTGCTGCTGCCTCGCTTCCTGTTTGCTTCACACACATAGGAGATAATAGGAGAGAGGAGGCTGCTGGGAACTTCCTGAGCTGGCTGGAGGCTCATTAGTATATGAATAAAAACTGACTTATTCAGACACCACTGAGGCAATCTACATACTATAGATAAGTGTGGCATAGACTTTCTAAAGCCTATGCAAGCATGTGATTAGATAAAAATGACTTTTTCCAGTGATAGAGCCCCTTTAAAGGGGTTCTGCATTTCTCTTGTGGGTTTATATTTATTTTGGGAGTCTGATCTGGGGGTCTGCATTTATTTTGGGATCTATTTAGGATGTGATCTTTGTTTGTTTAAGGTGTCTGCTATGTGGTCTGTATTAATTTAGGGGGGTCTGTATTCATTTGGGATGTAATGAAGGGGCCACAGGTGATTCAGATTCTGTGGAATTGGGAATATGTTCTATATAAATGACAGGGACTTATGGGCCACCCTTTTGTAGAGGTGTACCCGTTTTACAGCTGTTCTAGCCCTTTAAATTACACTAATTTGATGAGCCAGGTATTCAGTTTATGAAACAGAGAGATCAGGATGAACTGTATTGTTCTTCCAGATGGTACAATGCTGTAGTGTGCTGTGTGCAACTAGTAACATGACGTCATTCTTAAAAAAAAATATGTGACCTCCCCATCAATAAGCAATATTGCATCTGTGGCCGTTTACTGAAGGTGCCTCCTGGAATAGATCTTCAGTTAGTACAACTCCTCTTGTCTTGGCATTAGTGTTAAATGGCTTTTTGGCGGGGACCAGTCTGCTGCAGGCTCATTCTGCAGTAACCACTGGGACCCGGGAACAATCTAATTACCGCGTCACTTTGGGAACAGAACTAATTTATACAAACTGCAATCCCTTCCCAATCCAACCCCAAGGTGCACCCGTGTGTCCTGCTGGGCCTCTACCTCCAGCACACAGGCGTTCTCTTTTACCTGCTATTTCTTCCAGTTCTGTGAGATTGGGTTAATCACTTCTTTGTCGTCCATAGTTTCCTGACAAATACTGTATAACATCTGAAGCCATCTAGTAGTTCTGTAACTCCGTTATTTAATGTGTGTTTTATGTCTTTTGTGTGGCTGTGACAAAAGACAGGATAGAGTGTAGCAATACTTTATGTATGGAGCAATGAGACTGCAAGTTCTCAAAGTTAAAGTGTTTGTCCAATTTAGAAAACCCGTTTTTTAATACCCTATAAGAAAAATTTAGAGTTAATGGGGAACAAAGGGCCTCTGTTCAGGATCTTCATCTCTTTGTCAAAGAAGAGACTGGGTACAAAGAGAGGAGGACTTATCTTGTCCTGTGTTAGATATTTATTTGAATGGAAACTATGTAATGCTTAAAGGGATCCTATAAGTTAAACACTTTTTTTCTGGTTGACATGTAGGAATAGCTGTAGGAAAGGCTATTCTTCTCCTACCTTTAGATGTCTTCTCCGGGCCACCGTTCGCTTTAAATCTCGGTTTTCGTCGGTGTGTGCAAATGAGTTCCTTCACAGAACTGGGGCGGGCCCCAGAGCTCAACAGCACTGAGGGCATCCCCAATGGTGCGAGAGAACTCTTCAGCGACGCCTCCATCTTCTTCAGGAACGGGGTCTTGACACGTCTTCTTCCGGGGGATGGCTTCAAACTTCTAGGACTCGAGCCTAGGGCAAAGCTGACTGCGCATGCCCGCCGGCCACAAGAAAATGGCTGCTTACAATATTGTGGCCAATACCTGAGGCCTAGAATTTTGAAGCCAACCCCCCGAAGAAGACTCGCCAAGACTCTGTTCCTGAAGACGATGGAGGGGGTGCTGGACAGTTCTCTCACAGCATTGGGGATGCCCCCAGTGCTGCTTGAAAGCTAGGGCCTACCCCCAGTGCTGTCAGAGAACTCATTTGCATACCGGTGAAAACCAGGATTTCAAGCGAACGGCGGCGTGGAGAAGACATCTAAAGGTAGGAGACGAATAGCCTTTCTTAAGGCTATTCCTACGTGTCAACCAGAAAAAAAAATGTGTTTAAATGATAGGATCCCTTTAAGTTCCCCAGTGGTGGCGCTGCAGTGTAGGTAAACATGTACTGTCAGTTTTCCTTACAGATTACGGTCGATCACTGTCGTTTCTAGAAGAGGGGACATTTTGTGATCATTGTATTGTTAAGAGACCTGTCTGTCAAGTTGTCCAAAATGGTGAACCTACTTAAGGCTGAAGCCCCATATTGTGGAAAAGCAGCTTTTTCATTGCAGATTTTGCTGAAGTTTTTGGTTCCAAACCAGTTGTGACTACAGAAGGAATGGAAACTACATAGGAAGGTCTTATTTTTCCACAATGTCTGGTTTTAGCCTATAAGACATAGCTTTAAAGCTAAGGCCTCATTTTATGGAGGTACAGGGTTTTTGTTGCAGATTTCGCTTCATTTTTTGAGGAAAAGCAAGGACTGGATTGCAGAAGGTAAGAGTATAAACACTAGATATTTCCCATTCCTTTTGTAGCCAATCTGGGCTTTGGCTTTTCTGCAAAATTTGCAACAAAAAAAGCTGTATTTCCGTAACATGGGGCCTCAGCCTCAAGATGTTTATTGGCAGATACCATAACTCAGCATATATGTTATGGATGCACTGACACGTGAACTGAATAACATCATCAGAACATCTTATGATTGCCTGAGATGAGATAAATTTGGCAGCATGTAATCAGTCAATTCTTGAAGTTGTGCTGGAAGCAGGAAAAATGGGCAAGCGTGAGGATCTGAGGATCTTTGACAAGGGCTAAACTGTGTTGGCTATAGACGAAAGGGTCAGAGCTTCTCCAAAACGATGAAGATATCTAATAGGGGATTCAAGACATAACATGTCAGGAAAAGCGACAGGCCCTCTTTAACCATGCTTGAAGCAGTTTTATATAAGCCATATTATTAAGAGGTGAGCCGGTGTTAAATGGTTTCACTACAGATTACATTACTGCTCCGAGGAGATTAGAAACTCTTCATTGAAGGTTTTACCAACAATTCACAGCGAAACTGATGACTGCTTAATGTCGGGTAGCAGGTCCATGAATTGTAATTAGTCTCCATCCTAACACAGGGCACTTATAGAAAACATTATAGCTTTATAGCAGAATTCCACCATTACAAAGGTAATCGTTTTAAAGGGGTTGTCAGAATCCAGGCAAAAATATTCAATGCCTGGAAATTGACAGAGAAAAAAAATATATATAGCTCACTTGGCCCTTCATACCAGTGAGGGTAGCCCACTCCCCTACATTTTCAAGGCCTCATGCCTTTTGTATACAGGTTACTGCAGAAGACAAGCTCAAATAAATCAAAGAGACAGCACCGAGCGGTATATAGTGTAAAACCATAAGATATAGAAAGACACAAATAATTAGGTTAAGCGATGCTCTCACCTTAGTATGTTGTGAGACCGGTCACAACCACCATATAGCACAATGGACCCGATTGTACAGTGGGTTCCTCTCTGGGCAGAAACAAGCAGCAGGAACCGTGGTCACCCTAGGGTGTAATACAATGCACTTGGATGGACCAGTAAACCCACAGCCTGAGTTATGAAGAACAAGGACCCACGCTCCACCACAGGAATATATCCAAAACGTGTGTCAGTACATAATATTCACGTTTTGGATATATTCTTGTGGTGGAGCACGGGTCCTGGTTGTTCATAACCCAGGCCATGGGTTTATTGGTCCATCCAAGTGCACTGCAGAAGACAAGGTTGGGCTACAGTAGTGACAGGAACACAAACAAAATATCACAACTTCCTGTCTAACCAGAAACGGGGACCAAGCTGCCAGCACTGGAAGAGATACCTGTCAGAAGTGAGTTATGTTAAGGTTTTGTTTTTTTTTAATTCTGACAATTTTCCGGCCCTAATCGATTTTTGCCTTTAGTTGGACAACCCCTTTAAGCATTGGACGTCTACTTCGCACTTCAAGGAACACTCCTGACAAAACTAATGTACTGAGTTACAACCCAAGGACTGGACCTGAGCAGGTGGTGCATGACGCGGGGATTCTCAGGCCCTGCAGTAGGCATAACACAGTGTATTAGTTTCTTTAAATTACAGTATGTCCAGACATGTTCAGGGACCAAATAGACACAAAAGTTTTCACTGTTTAGGACCTTTCAATGGTGAGGAAATGTGGTCCCAATCAGTACTAGTAAATCCTAGTAGTCCCAGTCAACCCTAATAATAGCAAGTCTGGCAGTATAGTATGGAGACACATACCATATAGTATTAACCTTAAGAAGCACAAAAAATAATGTGCTGTTTGGCAGCTCTAATCTACTAAAGAGTACATTGGACTCATAGTTATTGGTCTTGTGTAGTCCATCAGGATGGTATGTATCAGGAATTTTCAGCCGCACAGAAAAGTGTGCTTTTTATTTATACACTAGGACTCTATGAGCATGTATGTAAGTTGAATTTTATTGTATTTTTACATTATTGTGTTAGAGCCTGGGCTCACCAAGGGATCCTCTGGTCCTCTAATGAGCCAGTCTGACACTCCTAAGAACTCACTGCTAACACTGCTGCAATGTGCAAGAAGCTGGTAACTGTTTAATTGCAAAATATCATATGATACTAATATTTTAATACAATAATACTTACAAGTAGCTAATTTTCTATCAGTACTATTTCCCAGTTGGGAGGCTAAACAAAGTAAATGTGATTCTGTCTTCCAGCTGTGTGGTTGATGAGATGGATTTTTCAGCCATGGAGTTAGATGAAGCTCTCAGGAAGTTCCAAGCTCATATACGGGTCCAGGGAGAAGCCCAGAAAGTGGAGCGACTCATTGAAGCATTTAGGTATGTATTTTCCATTGTGCCGCACATTACAGTATATGCATAGAAGTAAGACATTTTTAGAGCCGCTACAGAAGGTTGGCAGGTGGGAATAACCCACCAGGAATGCAGAGTATTCTGCGCTGCACACAGTTAGTTAAAGGTTTAAGCTTCACTAAGCTCTTGCAGTTTGACTTAAGCAGAGTCAGATGGTCATGGCTCGGTCGCTTGGAATTTAAACAGCATGTGTGAAAACACTGGGGAGGGATGAGCTGTCCCTGGAAATAAAGTGCCTGAATCTGAAGGTCAGGGATGATGAATACATTTCATGGGCTGATCTCTGCTCTCGCATGAAGAAGATCGCTGAACTGCAGGCGGATCCTGTAAACAATTGGCGGAGAATAGTTTGTGTAGTGCATTTAACACACACGGTGACGCCACAAACCACTGATAAGGACATATGTGAAATCATCACAGCAAGACGGGGCAATCTGTGGTTCCTTGACTGCAGTTGGACAACTTGCAATGCTTGTTTTTGCAGATGCTCCACAACCATATGATCCCCTCCCAACTAACCCGCCAACAGCTGCTGATGTTACAACCATTCATATGGAACTCCCGTCACACAGTGCTCACCATCTGCATTTGCACTTTCCTAGTGCTGTAATAGACATCTTCTTATTTCCTATGTAGGTCAAAGATAATAGAGAAAAAAAAAAAATAAGACTGTGACATGTATGGTGGAGAGAGGACCACCAGACTCCTTGAAATTTAGGTGGAAATCAGGCACTCAAGTAATAATTTTGTAGCACAGAAGTGGGGCTAGTTCACTAGGATATTTATCTACTAAAGTTGTGCCTTTGAAGGTTCTAACTGAAGGCCAACCTCAGCTAGGATCTACGTTCCACAAGGTCCAAAGCTTCCAAGGACTGGCTTCATAATATAATAACTGTTCCGATCCCATATCACATTGTAAGATACAATCCATTTGGCATAGGCTAGACCAGGGTGCAGAGTTGAAGGAATTTCCTGGTTTTCACCCTCAACTTCCCAAGGAGGTATGGACTTTGCTGACTTAAGATCCCTAGATTGCAGTTCCCAGAATAGTCATGGATTGGCTGCAGTAATGATTACACAATAGTAATGTAGTCAGGAACTTAGTCAAAGTTTGGAACTAGGAGTAGGACTACTGGTACCTGAAAGGCAATACAAAGGACAAGGCAGGTGAGAGCTGAGATCAGGAACAATTAGGAATTAATTCAGGAACAGTGGCAGCAATGTGAGCCAGGACAAAAATGAAGCTCGATCATCAGGCAAGGCCCGTACACGTGACATACTGCAATCCAAGGAAGATGGCTGTCTTAACCACTCAAAGGAGCAGAGTTGTGGACTGGACCAGCAGGGTAATGGTGAAGATCAGAAGCTGGGGATGAGGATTGAGTGAGGACATCCGTCATCTTGAATGTGAGACACAATAGGCCATACACAGTGACATAGTTATAAGAGTTTCAGTGGTGTGAAATGACTCAGAAAAAAATGTTTATTCTTTTAACAGCATTCCAATGAAATAACAAAAGAATGGAGTCTTTATACCCAACAGGTATACAATCTGCACCCACACTTCTGCACAGCTTGGAGAATCACTAAATATAATTTTAATGAATTGTGAAATAGCCATTTTCTTATACCTTTGGATCCTGGAGATAATAGGGAGAAGTTCAATGGGAAACATGTTTCATGTATCTAAATATGTGTTATTTCTGTGCTTAGGAGTCCAGTGGGCATTTATAGAATGTATTTTTGTAAACAGCTCAAAATCATCTAATCCATCGACTTTTAAGAAATGTATTGGTATTTACATGATGTTATGATCTTGTATTACAGCCAGAGGTATTGCATCTGTAACCCCGGTGTGGTGCGGCAGTTCCGGAATCCAGACACTATCTTCATTTTGGCATTTGCAATCATCCTCCTTAACACTGACATGTATAGCCCCAATGTCAAGCCAGAGCGAAAGATGAAACTGGAAGATTTTGTGAAGAATTTAAGAGGTAACAATTTTTAATTTCCATTACTATATTCTACTTTCCTTACATAACTGATAAATAGATATAACTGATGGATACAATAAGATAGAAATAATCAGCAAACAGAGATAAATATGAGATAGATGTACTATACATACAGTAGATACATTTAGAATAGATAGAATAAGATAGACAGACAGGCAGACACACTAGGAGACTGATGTACTGTAGATAGATGGATAGAAACAGTCCAAATCATGGGTGCAAGACCTCCAGGCATAAACCACAGTACAAAAAATATATATTGGGATAAAAGGCTTTAAGAGTTCTGGTGAAGGAAGGCTTCAGACTAGAAGCTGAAACGTGAAGTAGAGCGTTTTTCTTCACCGAAACTGCTGGCGTGCTGCCATTTTCCTTGATATAGATAGATATATAAAGATACAAGATTGGATGGATGTATATTAGATAGATAGAAGATGAAGCAAATGTACTGTAAATAGATGGCTAAATAGACAGACTATGGATAGAAACATAAATCATTACAGTGATGTATAGATACAATTACATTCAAGATGAGAGATAGATAGATAGATAGATAGATAGATAGATAGATAGATAGATATGCAAACGCTAAAAGTTCCAACAGCACTATCCCTACAGCATTTATAAATGTATGACAATTAGGTTCTTAGCACACATTTTGATCAAATTACTAGTGACAAGGCGACCTCTTTAGATGGGACCCTAAACTATAAAGACTTGCCCCTCTCTGGGCCTAGGCCATTCAAGGGAAGTTTAGAAGGAATATATAGGTACAATCTTTTAAACATGTCAAATTATGGTTTGCTACATAGATAGATATAAGGATAGATGACCACAAATGAGTGAAATCTGTTGTGAACCCAACTGCTTACAAACTAAAGCATGAAAGTCGACGACATATCTAGTACTGAAAATTTTAAGAACACGATTTAATTCATCGAGTGATCTTCTGAAGTTTCTCTCCGAGACTCCCTAGGTAGATGGATCACCTTTGTAATGATAAAGAAACCCCTTCCGTGCGTAATGTGGTTTTTATATACTTCTGGGTAATTAAACATTGAAGACGGGAATGGCTGATAATTAATGCATGACGAATATCCAACTATCCAGAGGAACGCTTTGGTGCCTGGGCTAATTGTCAATTCAGGACCTGCTTGCCCATCCCTGAAAACAACGATATGTATGATCATTGTCCTTGGAATTGACCTTGCAGAGACATCCGCAGTAACAAGCTGTAATGCCTTGTCCTTTAGTAATGAGAACTGTCACTCTCTGCAGGTGTGGACGATGGTGAGGACATCCCCCGAGAGATGCTCATAGGCATTTATGAGCGCATCCGTAAGCGTGAACTCAAGACTAATGAAGATCACGTATCTCAAGTTCAGAAGGTCGAAAAACTTATTGTAGGCAAGAAGCCGGTAAGTTATTGAGAACTATTTACATTGGCAGACATTATGATACGATACAAAATAATGCTACATTTTAGGTTGACCAATAATCCTTTATATGCTATTGTAACACCCTTTGTTTATTTGACACATATCTTTTATATTAATGAACATCTTTGAATTGCAGATACTTCATGTAAAATGTTAGGCTATTGCTTAGACTACAGTTTGATGGCCCACAATGTTTTGACAGTAGGTGGTTCTAGATTTAGTCTAAAGCGATAGTTTTTTGGAGCAGCCTCCTAACTGGATAAAATTAAAGGACCCTTTGATCCTGTCTGTATAAGCCAATGATGGTCACAGACCACAGCATGGTCAAAGAGGGTTCCTTTCTTCAATGAGGTAGAAAATGTTCCCAGTAACACATATGGCGCCTAGAGAACCCCTTGGCATTCAGCCCTGGGAACTTACAAAGGACCCTGGGCTGTCTATTCAGTAAACCAATTATTAGATCACACTCTAACAGTATAATGCATCAGCATGCAGGAGTTTGTTAATATGTTAGGCACTGTTCACATCTGCATTCAGGTTTCCGTTTAGGGAGTCCGCTTGGGGACCCCCCGAATGGAAACTTATACGCATTAAAAAGCGATTACATGGGAAAACTGCGGACCCATAGACTATAATGGGGTCCGTGTGGTTTCCACACAAAACATCCAGAGAGAAAAGTCCTGCAAGCATCACTTTTCTCTCTGTATGTTTTGTGCGGAAACCACACGGACCCCATTATAGTCTTTGGGGTCCGCGGGTTTCCTGAAGGTAACCTCTTTTTAATGCGTATTAGGTTTCCATACAGGGGGTCCTCAAGCGGACTCCCTGAACGGAAACTCGAACGCAGATCTGAACAGGGCCTTATATGTAGAAAATAAAATTTCTAAATAGTAATCCCTTACCAGGTTATTTAGTATTAAACATGAACAGTAGAAAAAAATAAACAAAAATAAGGAATGGCACAAGTAACTTGTTAATATATTTACTCCACACAAAAAAATACACAAAAATATACAATATAAAAAGTACCATTTCTTCTATATAAAACAATGTTTCATTCAGCCGTGTTAGCGAAAAATGGAAAGTTATGGTTGCTGAAATGCAGACAGAAAAAACCTAAAAAATTAGCTGATTATTAAAGAGGAACTTTCACCACCTCCACGAACCCTAACTCTTTGTATTTTCCAATCGATGCTGCATCACTGATTACAGTGTAGTTGAAATTTTTCTTTCGTCCCCACCATTCCTGAGCAATCAGTGCTGTACATTTCATCACCCAATATGCTACTTAGGCTCTTTACTGTCTGGTGGACAGTCCCTGTATTTACTCCAAACCAGGACCGCCCACCTGACAGTAGAGAACCTAGCTGTCATAGTGGATTTTGAAAATAAATGCACCGATTGCTCAGGCTGGTGAGGAATAGAGAAAAAATCTCAAGTTCATCAGAATGAGTGGAGCAGCGCTTATTGGTGCAAAAAGTTGCAGTTTGTAGTGGCGGTGAAAGGTCCTTCTTAAGGCTCCTAGTCATTAACATATTTAAAGGATAGTTCTCATGAGGAGTAAGTGAAGTATAAAAATAGGGAATGTCAGCAGCAAGCTATAGTCTACAGTCTGAAATCTGACCATAGGGAACAAAGAATGAGCTGTCTATAGGGTCATAAGAGCTGTGATTTAAGGTTGATCTCAGTTGCGGGCCTTTATATTTGGATAACTCTGACTCTGGATGATTAAGCAACTTTATATAACTTACCCACAATGTAGAGGAAGATAATAAAACCAATAATAATAATTACTACGCACAATATTCAGGGAATGAGGTAAGTCAATGTTTTAATAATTTGCAGTGAGTAAAATGACATATTCACTATGTAATTCTGATCACCAGTGACATTAATTGCTAAATGTATTCCTAACGAAAGGGGTGACCCCTGATTAAAGGGAATGTCTACCGCTACTGATCACTAGAATGCAGAACTTAGTTGTGCAGTGAGGAGGAGCGTTACGTAACATTAAAATTCACTTTCAAAGGGTCTGTGATAAATCCTAGAATGCAAGGAACCCCCGAGACACCCACCAATCACTGTCTCCTAAAGGAGATTCAACATTTATCAATTTTGTTAGCGGGAACACTCCAAAATCTGTAGTATCTGTGCTTCAGCTGTTTGTTAGCAAGTCCTTGGCTATGATGTATCTGGTTTCTTGTAATAGTCATATTATGTGTTGTGTCGGATCTGATATACCCCTTTTATTGTGATTGTGTTTTTATTATCAATGGCTCTATTACAAGTCTGTAGATGCCAGTAAGCGGACCAAAGCCTAAATCCCAGCAACACCCCTGTTACCCGGAAAATCATTCAGTTTCGGTGATACAAGGATAGACTTTGTTCCTCCAGTGTTTTATTTTAACCACATTTTATGATTTGTATAATAAATGACAGCATCATTATCTCTACCTATGATAATGAAAGGATAGTTTGTTTTATTGCTTCCTGCATTTTAGTGCCGTCCAAAATGTCAGTGTTGCTGCTGAGCCCTCAGCCCTCTCTGTCAAAATGACTCCCCATAAGTTTGCAGTATTAATATCCCAAAGCCAAGTATGTTGGTTATTTTATAAGATCCCTGGAAGGATCATCCCATGGCCTTGCTACTCGGAGTGATACCAATGCCTTCCCCGAAGGACTCATCAGCTCCTATGATGAAACTTTTACCTTGTAAAGTGACCTGCAGAATATTGAAACCGGTTATTTTTTACGTGTAGTCTTAAAAGTTTTGAGATAAAAATGTGTAAAGTGTTTTTTGTCCAATTCTTCATAAACCGTCATGGAGGTTTTCACAGCCCAGTTGTGTTCATTTCCTTTGTTTCTCATGTTTTTGTTTCCTTTTTTTTTTATTTTTTTTTATTGCTAATGACTTTGTGTGTGTCTTTTTACTGTAGATCGGATCCCTACACCATGGACTGGGCTGTGTATGTATTCGTTTTGTTAACATTTCTTAGCTAAGTTTTATTAAACCTGTCTAATGTCGAAATTTGTTCCTGACTTCTCATAAGAAACATGCTAAATGTAAAAGCATGCTTCAGGACTTAAATGTGTTTTCCACAAATATTGGACTTGTCATCTCTCCTGATGTGTGTATTTTAGGTTATATGTGTATATACCTCATAAAATAGCAACTCTGGAGCATCTTTTCCTAGAATAAATGAAAAAAAAACAGGAGGACTCAAATTAGTCATTTTTTATTCCTACAAAAATACAAAATTTGAGTACTGCTTTTTTTTGTTTATTTTTGTGCCATAGAAGACTTTTTGAATCAAGGGTAGTGGTTAAAGGCATGCACTATATATATATATATATATATATATATATATATATATATATATATATATATGTTTATTTATGTTTTTTTATATCTTCTTAGACCTGTACATTGACCCATTGCTCTGTTATTCCTTCTAGATATTTATTAACAAATTGACAATGGTCAGTTGCTAGTTGCGGGTGTTTCTCTCCATTCTAGGTCACTATCCAATCAGAGCCGACAGTATTAGACTGTGTAGAGACACACCCCTTTGACAAGGGGAATGGCAACGCCCACTTTAGTAATACAGTCAATGTAATACAGTATAATAAACTATTAACTGCTGGGTTCTAGCTGTTGGTTTCTTTTGAAATAAATTAGAATTATGGAAAGGGTCGGCTTGTTCTTTGCATCAGCCAGGGTTTCAATGCCAAATCTCCACCAACCAGTGTTGCCCATGAAAGTATTTTTATGGGTACACAACTTATATTGATGTACATAGCCTATGTATGGTTCATCCATGTAAAGAGCTGCATAGATTGAGATGTGCGTATATGGCTTTTCCTCGGATAATTTTAGTAAACAGTATGCATGCCAAGTTAAAAAACTTATCATAGTTATTATGTAAGGTGATTTTCAGGTGTATGTTGATCTATTATGGGAAAGGAGCAGAAGAGTATGAGAAGGCCCCCAAACACATAAGATTGTCGTTCAGTCCCACCAAAATCAGCGGTGCCAATCACTTTGACAGCTCTAGGGTGTCTTAGTGTCTAGGTCCTGGTACTGCAGTCATCTCAGCACAGAAAGTGATGTCCAAATTGTCCGATTGGAGAGGTTATGACATCTACCCCGCTCTGACATCTAGTGACCACTAGAGCAAAATGACTTCCAGAAAAGACCGCTATCTGAAGACAAAATAGCACATTTCTTTCAAGCACTTCATCCCCACCAAATAGATATTGATGGCATATTTGAGCTTTTACTGTTTTTGCTGTAAAGTTCTGGATTTTTGGATGTTTTTGTGTTTGTTTTTGCATACACAATATGTTAGCAGTGACTATACCTTTGCCTCGTGTCTGTCAAACTTCAATGTGTTTATGTAGGTTCAGTAATAGTGTTCCATATGTAGTTGGGAAATATCTGAACTTGCTTAGATGTAGGCCTATTATATGTCCTGGATGGGTAAAATGCAATACAATTTATTCTTCTAGTCCTGAAATTGGAGACAACAGTTTTCTTATGGCCATAAATTGTATTGCATTCAAAGTTTGATGTAAATATGAAGTTCCTTTGTCAGGTTGAAACGAAGGATAGATGGATCTCCACATCAGGACATTCTGTGATGGTTGACGCTAGATCATGGAGGACCATGGTTTCTCTTTGGTTGCCCAGATATAGGGATTAGTAAAGTAACTTAATTCCAAATTACATAATGCTAAAAGTCTGAGAACTTGATATTCAAAGCCCCCTTCCCACACAGGGTAGCAGGCTAAGACTATGTTCACATTTGTGTCAGAGACTCTGTTTGGAGCTTCTGTTGAAGAGTCCATCTAAAATTGTGGACAAAAATTCTGCAAGTACAACTTTTTCGTCGAACGCTATCACAGTTAGTAAGGTCCCTCAGGATCTGTTTCTGTATGGCATTAGACAGATCCATTTTAATGTTTAGTCCACTCTTGTATTTCTACAGCGGAAGAGAAGAATGGACCAAAACAGTGCAAATGTGAACATACCTTAATATTAACAGTGGTGGCAGTCAGTGGTGCTCTTTAAGAGTCCCATGTTATTATGCACTTTCTGATTAATATGCACATATACGCCTTACACATGCACCTAAGTCTTGCATTCTGACAACATCATGTAAAATTTTTGCTTCTATGCCCACAGGTCCTTTCCTTACCACATCGAAGGCTGGTCTGCTATTGCCGTCTGTTTGAAGTCCCCGATCCAAACAAACCCCAAAAACTCGGTTTACATCAGAGAGAAATCTTCCTGTTTAATGATCTGTTAGTGGTACGTATGGAGTTAAGCGAAGTCTATGAGAGGAAATGACAGATTCAGCCATCATTTAGTCAGGATGCTTCATTATTAATAGAGATTGCCAGTAGGGCTCAGGAGGAGATATGCTTGCTCCTGTTTTAGGATGGATAGAAGTGGTGACATGTTATTTGTACAGCTTGAAGCATTCCAAAACTGTTAAAGGTTTTATCGCTATAAATTTGGTCCTTTCATCCTTTCCCAAAAATAGATTTGGAGATCAAAGAGATGAGTCTTCTCCTTAATCTATACACTTATGAAAGGCTCGTGCTGCCGGCATTAGCACTGCAGCGTTGTAAAACTGCAGATAAATAGGAGAAGCGGGAGACTCGGAGTAAAACCATGTTTAGGTTTCTTACAAGTCGTTTACTTCTCAAACCTTTCATAGAAATGCTGGAAGTTAAAGAGAAAATTCAGAGAAAAACATTGGGAGGGGAATATAGCAAAAGATCTAAGCAGTTGCAATTTTTTGCACACTGATGATTTGGGGCCACTAGTGGCCGATAGTGGCCATGTCAGAGCATGGCTGTGCTGGAGTGGTGTAGTCTTGTGTAACCCAGCAGATATAGATCATTGATGCCAAAATCTGGGGTAAAATATAGGTCAATCTATGTGGTGCACAGAGGGTAGAAGATGCACATCATTTAATAAAGGTCTGCCTCTTTATTAGGCGCATCTCCATTCCAGCACACAGGGGAATAAGACTGGTATAAGGAAACTCCAGTCTTGGTAAATTTCCTCCATACCTTTAAAAACATGCCAAACCCCGGGAGAAGTGTCTTCTTGGCAGCTCCCATCTGACTTCTTCTAACTCACTCAGATTGACTGACAGATATGTCCCTATACACAGATAAAGATATACCTGTCAACCTCAAACCAAGCCACAGGGGAGACACCAATCGGACATTTCAGTGTTTCAGAGAAGACATAGTTTTAAGAAGAGCTGAACACAAAGTAAAATATAGATCTTTGTAATGAGGGATTATTTCTTCTAGATAGTCTATGTTTCAAATAAACTGTAAGTGGTGGTGTGACCCATGGAAACTCCAGTGAACAGGAGAATGAAGGATATGCAACGTTTGCTGGAGAGACATGGCCTGTTCGATATATTTCCAGACACCGCAGCATCTAGACATTTGAGTGAATGAAGTTAAGCTGAGTAGTACCAGGCGCAGTCACATGTATAGATACACCGGGGACACCCTAGAAAGGGTCAGGGCTCTCCAGCAAGTGTCACCATACTGATCATAGGTTTCCTGGGGTCAGGTAGATTTTTATGATCATTGTATATATGGCCATATCATCAAATAAAGGTTAAATAACATTATTTAGCACATTTTACTGGTCTACTTTTTGCAACCACTAAATGTTCAACTATTAACTTTATTCCAGGTAACAAAAATCTTCCAAAAGAAGAAAAATTCTGTAACCTACAGCTTCCGGCAGTCATTCTCCCTCTATGGAATGCAAGTTATGCTGTTTGAAAATCAATGTAAGTTTTACATGTTGGCTGTAAATAGCGGCATCTTGATTTAGGGCAATGTCAGAGTCACTCTTGTGCATAGGTTTTGGCTGGTGTTGTGGCTTAGCCCCTCTCACTTGAATGGAGCTGAGACACCATTCTAGTTACAGCCCATGGAGAAGAATTACACTGTGCCTAAAAGTGGGCAGAGCCTACTGGCACCAAATTCACTAACATTTATGGCACTTTAGTGGCGTAAATGTTGACAGAAACGTACGCCAGCTATGAGCTTTTGTAGGTTTATACAGAGGAGTAGGGCCTGGCATAGAGTGCATCTGATTCATGAGCTGGCGTAGGCTTTGTCATGAATCTGGCATGTCCTCTGCCTTTTAGAGATCAAGACTGGCACAGATAAAGATAATATGCCAAATAACTTTTATTTATATATGTGTGTAGATACAGAGTGATTGAAAATGGATTTTGCAAAAGTAATGGCCCGTAGTTAATGTAACATCAGTGGCTTAATGTTAATGGCCATAGTGGCTTAATGGCCATCGCAACCAATCACAGCCCATAGCAACCAATCACAGGTTGACATAAAATGGTGACTTTGAAGCAAGAAGAAGCTCTTTGTGTGTTGGAATTTGCAAGAACAGGATCTGATGTGACAATACAGCAAAACTTTCACAATAAATTTGGTAAATGTGCTCTACATAGAACTGGATTTTACATTGGGTGAAGTAATGCAAAACCACTGGGTGTTTATGCCATGGGAATAGTCCGGGCCACCCAAAGACTCCGGAAGAGACTGTGAACATGATCGGAGCCATATACAAGCAATTCGACCAGTCTGACTAGTATGGAGCTACCACAGTATGGAGTACCCTACCTAAATGTCTGCATTGTAAAGCATATAGATTACCTTATTAGGAGCTGAAGACAGACAATAAACTGAAATGGAAGAGGACAAATTTGCTGGTAGACTGGTGTTCAGCGATGAGGCTGCTTCAGTGTGTGTGTGGGGGGGAGATCAATCGCCACAATGTTAGAATTTGGGGCTCAGGAAAATCGTGTGAATTCATTGAGCAAAATAAACATGGTCTGTAACAATGAGTGGGCGCAAAGTCTAGGGTCGCTTCTTTTTTGCCACTGGCCACTCCTACCTGGATATTTTTAAGGAATAGCTTACGCCACAGATAGACTGTTTGGCAGATCTTCCGCTATCAGGATGGTGCGCCTCCACATTTTCTTTTGGATGTTCACCGATACCTGAATGAAACTAAGAATGTTGGGTAGGCTGCACTAGAAACAAAAATTTACCAATGGAGTGCTGACCTCCATGATTACCAGACCTAGCGCCCTTTAACCCCAGTGGGGCTCCATCAAAGATTCAGTGTATCTGCCCCCAACCACAGAATCGGCATGACCTGAGTTGATGCAGTGGAGTCCACATGTGAGGAGATGCTGTCACGAGTCTGCACGGAGCTAGACTATGTACTGCCTAGTACCTGTCATGTCACCTATGGAGATCACTTGGACCCTATGTAATGTATGGATAAGTCTTGGATAGATCGTGTGTCTTTTCATGTTAATAAATTTCTTATATTGTCTCGGTTATGAATAGCGAGACCATAATTTTGCACCACTCTTTTTGAATCACCCCCTATACTGTGTATATATATATATATATATATACTGTATATTTGGTCAGATCTCGCCATTGTGTGCCTGCCCTTAGTATATAGCCATGTGGTTGCCAGGCAACCATTTCAGATCTGGCTTTTAAAGCACGGGTGACAGAAAATGAGATGAATTCTGTAAAAGACAAGTGTGAAAGCTGTAAATTGTTCTGTAAATGTCAATTTACACAACTCTTAAACAGCATTATTCACAAGAGCTTCGGCAGGTCACTGCAGTGCACGGTATTTGTGGAGTCCATTAGACTGCAAATGCTAAAGCGTGGTGGCAGGCGGCTCTGTACATGGTGATGTTATTGTTTCGTCCAGCAGCCTTCCATACTATGCCTCCCTTTTATTATATCATCGTGACATTAATCATTGTCTTCGCAATATTTATTTAGATTCCCATATATATTCCTGTATTTGCTGATAACCTATAAAGTAATAGGACGCCTATTGTACATTATCTGTGACCTTGTGCTGATACAGAAATAACTCAGGTTTATTTAGCGCAATACACAGTCCCTGGCATCTCGTATAGAGAATTATATCTAGCTGACAGTTTACTCAGGAGAATATTAAATATTGTTCTCGTCTTCGACAGATCTCTCTTTTGGGATCCTGAAGTTATAAATGATACCGTAAGCCATCATTATACGACATCTGCTACCCCTTTGGGCCTATATGACAGATTTATGGGCATCAGATAATATATGATTCATCAGCCAGGAATTAATATCATGCTATAAAGTAAGACTAACATGTACAGAAATAACATTTCTTATGCTAGAAGGAAGACTGTTACCTCGTATTCCTAAAAATAAAAACAGATGCCATTAGCTGCCGGCTTGCCAGAAACTCCATGAACTACACAAGGCAGATTCATTGCTTCTGTCTTTGGATCTTCAGGAACTATTGGCTATAATCGGGAATGGAAACAGACGTTGTATAGAATATGGAGCCCTCTTATGACTCCATTCATAAAGATATTAGGCCAAAGGGTATTTAAAGTGCCAATAATATCACAAGTAGGATGTTTATTTGTCTAATAAATCCATAATTTAGATGAAGATAACAAGCTTCATAATGTACTTTATGTAAGAAAAGTGCCAGCTTCTTCAATTATTTGCCTCTTTTGGTCACTGATCAAATCTGTACAATAGAACTCGATGGAGAGGGGAGGGGGAGGGAAAGCTTGTCACAGAGAGACATCATCATTATATATAGACAGTTCTTTTTTACAACACAGTTGTCAGGAATTACTATCCAGCCTTCTCTTGAAAAAACTGATGAAGCGAACCTCATATGTTTGTCCTTCTCCTTCTACTCTTTCCCCCCGCACCTCCATAGAGTCCCATTTCAAACTGAGACTGCTTTTGCACAGAGAATGAATCAGACAAGAAGTAAAAATAGGAGAAATATTTAAAGACAAATTATATTGCAGTTTTATGGATTTATGAAAAAAATAAATAAAAGTTTCCTTACACTTTAAGCACTCCATACTCTCACAAAACCAATTCAATACAATATTGTGACATGCTAGCAAAATTCTTGACAGGCTGAAATGCAATGATAGGAGAGACTTCCTTTCTCAGTATATCACAAAACCATGTTATATTGAAAAGCTAGTTATCTTGTGACATATCCAGCCAAGAGGAAAGGTAAGAAGGACATGTCTGTATATTGTCTGATCTTAACTAGAAAGTTCAGATTAAAGAGAATAAGCATTACCTTTGGACAGATAAAAATACATTTAAAGCCGTACCAAAATATCTTAGTGTTTCTATGCTTTTATAGACACTAATAATCATAAAATATCATATTTATAGTTTTAAGCCTTGTAAAAAATAGGTAGAGATGTTATTCATAGTTTTCTCCTTTGATGGTTGTGCCGCTTACAGATATTACAATACGGACATAGTACCAAGCTTCACTGCATACTCTGTTTCTGAATTCATTCATTGACTGTTCCTTTTTGTTCCTTTTAGACTACCCAAATGGCATCCGACTCACATCAGCAATTCCAGGAGCAGATATTAAAGTACTCATAAACTTCAATGCACCAAATCCTCAAGATCGCAAGAAGTTCACAGACGACTTGAGAGAGTCCATTGCAGAAGTTCAAGAAATGGAAAAATACAGAATAGAGTGTAAGTACAAAGGTATATACAATATATACAATATGCATTTACTTGTTACAATATAGCTAACTGAAATAAGGATCATACTCCAATTCAGTTTTAGTAATGAAGAAAAATGTTTACCATCCCCAGAAAGGTAGTATTTTAGATTTTTATTGCTTCTTCCACATTGGCTAAATATCTACACAGTCTGAATTATATAGATATTGAATTGACGTTCAGTAATACTCACCTGACTGATCCCCCTGCTACCTCTCCTTTGCTTACTTGGTCCCTTGTCAGTCTCTGTTTCCTGAGCCCTCTTGATATATAGAATTCACTGCTCAGTCAGTACCCACAACAATGACCAACCAGAGACAGGGCTATCAACCTGTGTGTTGACAAGGACCAGGAAGCAGAGACCAACGGAGGACCTGAAAGATCATTCTTATATCATAGTCGCTCTCAGTAATATGATTCTGTATTGTCATGACATTTCTGGGGCTATTAATGTACAATCATCTACTAGGAAGTCACATGCAGACGACCCAAGGGCCACATATAGGCCACACTGCACAAGAAGTCAGCTTGTAAAAGACTAACAATAAAAATGATGAAACCATGAATGTTTAACCAGGGATTAAATAGAAAAAAACAACAACAGATATTTAATCAAGTTGATGCTCTCCCTAGGATAGTGCCTTTTAGATTAGGTTATGTAATCGTGCAAACTTTTGCCCACTATATACAGTAACTCCAGCCGCAAATGAGAAGGCAGGAGTATATAACATTATAGTGGCCCCTCTTCTACTAGCTGGATTTCCGCTAAGTAGTATATCACATCTACGTAGCTTACAATATTGCCTGAAGCATGAAGAGCCAAATAACCTAAATGAAATCCCATCTTGTAGGCAAAGAGGACTCTTCTACAGATAAATATACCACATAAACCTGCTTGCATATATGTTATGAACCAAAAAAATATTTTGAAGAGACTTTTAGGTAAATACTGTTCAATGTATAATAAATTCCAGATATTTTTATGCAAAGATCCCTGTCTATACATAGCGTCATATAAGTTTCCTTTGTCTGAGGAAGGATACTCTGCACCTGGCACTATTCATTTAGTGCATACGTGCATTACATATTATGGCAATTCTAACTGGAAGCAACACCCTAAAGGCACCATTCCCCTTAGATGAAACTAAGTTTTAAATTATAAGGCTTGTTACTATTAAATACTCGGCTTACTGGGAATTTATTTAGAAGACCACAAATTCTACATAGTTTTGTGATTACCATCTTCCTGCCTGGAATGTTTCCTTTCCCCCTAGAAAGCTACTTAAGTATTGGAAGCACAATGAGATCCCTAGTTTTGAGGATCATAACCAATCTCTACCACAAAAGAACTTATGCATTAGGGTGCAGAGTTTTTAGTTTCAACCAGGTCCTAGTATCCTAAGGATCCATGGGTGGAAAACAGTGAAATTACCATATGTGACATGCCACATTGGATTGTGTTCACTAGTTAGATATTAAATGCCTATCCATGCAAGTCAGGGATAAAAATACTTCTGGTTGTTCTGTATTGGACTTCTGTGAGTTGATAATGCAGCTCATTTTTCCCATATACTCATTCTGTTTGCTTCAGCGGAGCTAGAGAAGCAGAAGGGAGTGGTGCGTCCTAGTATGTCTCAATGCTCCAGTCTGAAGAAAGAGTCTGGTAACGGCACATTGAACAGGACATGTCTAGATGACAGCTACGCCACAGGCGAGGGACTGAAACGCAGCGCCCTCAGCAGCTCCCTTCGTGATCTTTCAGAAGCAGGTAAGAATGATTCGAGTATACCTGGTTATGAGCTTAATATACACAAATATGTATATTCACAATAAATATACCATAATTTGTGCTGTATCCAGCCGTAACCCTTATATGAATATTTATTCAGTTTATTTGCTGTTTTCCTTTTTTTTTTTCTTTTTTTTTTTTTGCCTACTTGTTATGAAAATGAACTATTATAGATTACTATGTATACTTGAAGTGAAGACAGTGGAAATCGTAAGTGGATTTGTAGATTTAGAAGCAGACAGACCCAGGTTCATGTAATGATCGCTTCATGTGTATCCTGTGCTTCCGTGTACCCGTGCATTACATTAGATGAATGAAATGGAGTGAAGCCCGTCTAAATTTACTCTTGCCTTCCGATGCTGTACTAGATAGTGGCCTGTCTTTTTTTCTGTCTTATAGCATTACTGTCTCCAACCGTCTTTAATGCAGCAGACTGACATTGAGCTACTTATCCTCAGGGTCTGTTAACACAAGACTGATGAAAACCGGGTCACTGTCTTTTATCAGCATTAGTATTCTGTTCATGTGGTTCTCCTGAATAATCCGCTGGGTTAGTCCTGTTACCAGGATAGCACTGTAATATGCAACCGCTTTATGGTACACATGCAGGAACACGATCTAACCTATCTAGATAAAGTATAACATTGCACACAGATATAGATGTGAAAACTCCCAAATTTCTATTTGTCTTACTGGAATAGCCCTTTTTTAATAACTGCTTACTTTATGTGGATGATAAGCCTCGCGGCTTACCTTGACCTTGTGAGCTGGAAGGTACTTTGTACCTAATACTAAAGTAATTTAGGGTT
This sequence comes from Leptodactylus fuscus, assembly GCF_031893055.1. Taxonomy (NCBI): domain Eukaryota; kingdom Metazoa; phylum Chordata; class Amphibia; order Anura; family Leptodactylidae; genus Leptodactylus; species Leptodactylus fuscus. The sequence continues at coordinate 34,833,598 of NC_134273.1, forward strand.
TTTGATGTAGCCGTTAATCTGCAGAAATTGAAAGTGCGGTATATTAGAGGTGATCTTTCCAATAGCAGGGAAACCCATTTAGCTTCCAAGCCGTGACTTTACAACCACAATAATTTTACTGTGTATCATTCATTCTTTCTTTGCATCATCCGATGTTACCCATCCATAATATCCATGTGAATAACCATCACTTTACCTATTCATATAGCATTGCCTACCTATATTCAGCGTCATCCATTTCTTTGTCCTTCTTTAACTCCATAATAGATTTTCTCTCCATTGACTAATATTCTACTATGTCATCCTATGTCGTGTCATCTATACTCCATGTATGATCCAAATTATTCCAATATAACCTTTAACCTGCATCTTATCCTGCCATTCCCCTGACATACTGCAATCCAAAGTACCCTCAAAGTAAAATAAAGAATATACTAGATCTCTTCAGAAAGTAATACAAAACAGGTCTTCTTACACAATACCTGGTTGAGTTGAACTAGTGTTCCTAGTGTTTCTATGCCCATATATATCTCATTGACACCAAAACCTACTATTTATTAAGTCAAAATACTTTGAGTTTTTGTTGTTTGACTATATGTACAAACAATAATCTCCTCCATCTCTGATTTAACCATTAGTCATCCCTTCCTTATGTGTATGGATATGTTCACCCTTACCTTAGATCAAATTTAGTTAAGGTCTCCCAATTTCTTTATAAATCCAAGTCAATATATTATCACTACATGCTAGCAAAATCTACAACAGGCTGAAATTCCCAACAAAACTAGTGGGTTGGCACACATAGACACCAATAGGATAAACAGCTCATGACAAAGTATCACAATATCATGTTGTTTTGGGAAGCTGGTCACACTTAGCTCAGCCAAGAGGAAACTAAGGAAGAACACATCTGTAGCTCGCGTTTCTATCTGCGTTATAGTCATTGCCAAATTTACCATAAAAAGCCCTTGCAAAGTAATGTACTAAACAAAACATACAAAATTGCAATCCACTTTCCATAGGATCCTGTTGACCTTTCGCAAAATGTATTTACTCTGTTGTTCTTCCTAGAAGTATATGAATAAATCGACAGTTGGGTGTTACCAGTTACATTGATGAGCACAATCATAACATATAGTTGTCAATGTATTCAGAAAATTCTAGGAAAAGCAACAGAATAAACCCAGGGTTATTTAACAGACGTGTCAGGAGAGGTGACAACATATACTAGTTACAACTTATAACAGTTCCTCCTCCAGACGACATTCACATAAACATCTTCCATCTCATGTGAATTGTACCTCTGTGTGTAGCTAAATTGCAGACATTTGATAGTCTAAGTAGCAGTTCCTTAATATAATGGTAATATTAGCAATGGCAATTCTGCTTCTTATGTTTAAAGGGGTTCTCCCAGTGTAGACATGTACGGTATTACTTATCCACAAAAGAGGGGATAAATATCTGCTGCTGGGGGGTCCGACTTCTGGAGCCCCCAGCAATCATGGGAACAGGGGCCAAGTGTGAAAGGAACAGAGGTGCACATGTACGGCCACTGCTCCATTCACTTCTATGGTATGTCGAGGGCACCCATTTCCTGGACAAGTCCTAACTAAAGAGTACTCTATTAATATTTTGTTAAAGAAATTCTGCAGCATCGTAATAGAATTAAGCTGAATTTAAATAATTCAGAATTAATGTATTTATTTGTCTGGAGACCACAAAGTTTTTAATGAAGTTGGGTTTCGAGGCTGCAGAACGAGAGGGTCCACAGTGACAACTACTAGCAGGAATTGTTAGATGTTAGATCTTTTCTCCGAGCACTTTTGATATTCATAATGATCAATCAGTCTAATGGGATATGTCCATTATTTCTCACTACCATTTGTAATAGATGAACATATAACAATACTCATATATTAGCCAATCTAGTTTTGGCTACTGTAGTGCGGTGCATGCATATAATGTGGACGGTCATAAAGCAATAGATTGGACTGAGCTTTTCTTTACACATGGCCTGAAATAACTGAACGTGTGTCTCCTGTTTGTAGTGTGGAGCATGAAGTAACATCTACCAAAAGACTAACAAGAGGTTATACCTTGTGTCTTACATACTAATATAATGTACAATAGATGCTTGGCTCACAAAAGGTGGATACAGTTAGATGGTGCGATGTCCTCCATTGGTGCATGTTTCAGGAAATTTGTAAACCTGCATACTATTAGACCTTTGTCTCTTCAGTCTCCCAGTTTTCAATGCACAGGAATCTAATGAAACACTAAGGTTCCCATTTATGAAAATCTATACATAGGATAGTATTATAGGATGGTATTTTTAAGGGTAGCTAAAGGCATTGGTCTGATGATTTGCCATGGCCAATTTTATGAGTTTATTGTATTTATAAAGCGGTCTAAAAAAAAAAAAAAAAAAAAAAAAAAAAAACCCACAAAAACTACATATTAGGAATAGTGTATTGCAGTCAGTAAAATTTCCAGAAGCTAGTCCACCATTATATCATATACACAGGTCTGGCTGCCCAAGTTATAGTGTCTGCTGTGTGGACCAAAGTGAGTCTCTCTGTGCAAGCCCGTAAGGCTATAAGACCTATAAGCGTAGGGGGCCACACAGTGGCTCAGTGGTTAGCACTGCAGCCTTGCAGCACTGGAGTCCTGGTGCTCAAATCCCGCCAAGGGCAAAAAAACCATCTGCAAGAAGTTTGTATGTTCCCCCCGTTTGCATGCATTTCCATCCTATATTCCAAAGACATACCGATAGGAGAAAAATGTACATTGTGAGCTCTATGTGGGGCTCACACTCTACATTTATAAAAAAAAAAAAAAAAAAAAAAAAAAAAAAAAAAAAAAAGAAAGAAAGACCTATAAGTGTATCATAGGCACAGAGAGACTCACTTTGGTCCACATAGAAGACACCATAGGACTTGAATAGCCAGACTGAGGGTTATGCGATATAGCGGCAAACCAAATCTGGTGTTCGTGATAATGCAAAAAACCAGCGCTTGGAGTTCTTGCTGTCTTTGGAATATACTCGTATCTTGTCAGAGAATTCACTGAATGTTAAATGGCTTTGCTGCTTAGTAGATATGACGTATACATTTTTATGGATTTGGAGCCAGAAGAAAAGAATTTAATATTATATCTAGAAAGTCTAATGATTAGCCGATAATACAACCATAAAGCAGGTAAAACTATACTGTTGTAAAGGAAGTCTGTCACCAGAACCCAGTGTTCAGCCATGCAGATAGATAGGTCAGGGTAGTTTTCCTCTTATGATCCGCTGCCTCTATTTCTGAGATATTGGGTTTTTTTTAATATGTAAATGGGACCAAGAGCATCAGATTAGACCTCGACTATTCCAGTAGGCATTTCTAATAAACTTCCCACCACATTGTAGCTAGAGATTTGTGGGCTAACAGCAACATGTAGAAGATGGACTGCTACTGGGTTGCAGACTTCACAAGGTACATTGTTAGCATTAGACCAGAAAGTGAATTATATATGAAACTGTAGTCCTGTTGTATGAAGGAAGAGCAGCTTGCACCCCTTTCCTAACCTGGGTGCGTCATTTCATATCACTACCACTTAAATCGAAGTTCTGCTTCTGGGGTATTTTTAAGGATCATGGACAACCGTTGTAATAATATGTACACATTCTAAAAGTGAGATATAAGAAAGCTGTTATTGATATGGAGGGATACTACTTGTTTGCTACAATTGTGATGTTGAGGCAAGGGCATAGACTTATTACATCCCACAAGGTATTTTCAGTACATATATATTGATCTATGTCCAGTGACAGAAAAAGGATGCTTTGCTATAGTGTTGATCCAATGTCTAAAGTATACCGTTGTATACCTAAAAAGCCTTTCTATGAGTATTTGATATGCAGATTGCCCCCTGATTAAGCAAATTGCATCAAAGTATCCTCAGTACCTATAAAACACTGCACTGTATATTAAAAGAGCATCATGAGCAGTGGCATAGCTGAAGGGGCTGCAGCTGCGACCAGGTCCCTATTCCACCCTCACAGAAACCCGCATATACATTCATGAAGACTGGTCCTGGTATTGGGATTACATAAGTTTATGGCAATGAGGGGGAACTTTTGTGAGAAGTAACTGCCATGTATAACAATGCTGCTCTAGGTACTGCTGGACATAATGGCTATAGGAAGCTTAGCTAAGAATGTTCATAACGCATACTATTGTATAATTGATAGTTGCAACTTGCTGTAACATTATATTACATGGACCATCTACTAGAGCACTTATGACAAAGCTCACATTGTTAGTATTGATAGTATTGATGATCTAATAAAAATCAATGGTGGCCTACCTGGCCACATGGTTTACATCAACATCCTGGCCACATCACAGCCATGACTGACCATCCCCCAAAGAGCTCTCGCAAAACGTTTTATCAGTTGGCACATTAGTAACACATATGGTGTAAATAGCATTGCTAAATTATCTACTCTGTTTCTGACGTATCGTTACATGAGCGCAACACTGACTGCTTTACTACTCAGCAGCGTGAGGCAGATGGGCATCTGGGGAAATTGGGGTGGGAGTGAGATAACAAAAAGGGTGGCCCAAGCTGAACTCTTACGCCAGGCCCATGTGCCTTTAGCTATGTCCCTGACTATGAGGACAGTATGCGTAGCCCCTAGAGATATGTTGTGTATGCCTTTGGGTACTTGTACCTAGTTGCTATGAACTTATGCACTAAAGGTTATGTATTAAAAGAACACTACTGACAAAGCTGATTCACTGTGTTATACAGTACCTGGTGCGGAGCCTAAGGGGGTGGAGTAACACAGGGATTCTCTATTTGTTGCTCTTAGAATCCTTGCAATATTGCCTTGTAGAGCATCCTTCACCACCTTTAGGCCCAGTTCACATCTCACATAGGTTTCCGTTCGGGAAGTCAGCTTGTGGACCCTCCGAACGGAAACCTAACCGGCAAAAAAAAGTGATTAAGGAAACCTGTGGACCCCATAGACTATAATGAGGTCTGTGTGGTTTCCGCTCAATTTCCACACAAAAAATGTGGAGAGAAAAGCGTTGCTTGCAGGACTTTTCTCTCTGCATTTTTCATGTAGAGAGGGGAACGGAATGGCCTGAACACAGATGTGAACCGGGCCTTACACCTCCAAGGTACAGGGACCACTTAAGTACCTCCAGAATATTTCCATATTCATAAGTAACAAAGTTTGACTTAACACTTAACGCATTACCAACACTATTGCACAAAATTTAGACTTGACCCTTTCAATAATCCTTCAATGAAGAAAGTTAAATTAAACTTTGCTACATCTGTACCTCAGCTTCTTCATCTCCTGAGAGTCTAATGATGGATCCTGAACTTAACTGTAGTGAAGAGAATTTTCCACATTAGTTGCGGATTTAGGTTTTAATTACAAATTCTTTCTACATGTTTATGTAAAGACGTGAGGCTTTCAGGTCTGTGAGTTTGACTTGTGTCCAGTTATTGTGCTGGTAGATGAACGAGGGGCTTGGACTGAATCTTGTGTTACTGGAGCAGGGAACAAACTTGGAATAGAAAGCAAATTATTTTTGTATGATGGTTTGTTCTATACTATGGACCGTGACTGTTCTCCTTCATGTATCTCAGCATAGTAAGAATATTTAGTAAGATTTAATTTGTTTGTTGGCATTGTATGTTCATCTTTTCCCTTTTATCAGATGTTCTTACAAGTATTATAGCTGCACATTATGTTGATCAAACAAAACGCCCATTTATACCCTTTTGTATGACCTAGCTAGCTCAAATGGAATGATAATATTTATGTTCCTATCCATTAAAGGGGTTGCCTCACAAAGTAACTGGTGGTGGTCGGAGCACTGGAGATAGCCAAAGTACAGCACTCACTTCTTTGGGTGCGGCCGACTGTCACAAGTCCCGCTCACATTCAGCCTGGCTGCCCTCAGGTTGGAAAAGGAGTGTGCTGACTTTACTTCACCCTTAGTTAGATTTAGGGTAGGTTTCATATCTGCCGCAGAAAATTTTCCCTGCAAATAGTCACATGCATCAAACGATGTGAATTTTGGTGCAAAATGAACATAAACACTATAATGATCTCACCTGGTGTTTTTGTGGAAACCTTTCTCTGGTTTCCTCACCACTGTTGCACCCTACGTCTCCAAGATGACATACCTTCACAGGTATGATGATGTGTAAAATTATTTGGACTTTCATCTGCATTTTGTTCATCTGGTTTTTGTTGTGAATTTTGACAACACCATTGAGCTCACTGGGGAATATCGACAATAAATTTGTTCAGATCTCATCCTCTTTGCTGTTTACTGTTTTCACTGTTAATTTTCCAGCCGCAACCCAGACAGAAAATCTGCAACATTTCTGACCCAGGTGAACATACAATAATTGTACAAATTAGATTTAAAGCAGTGTTCCAGTTTTGCTTTTTATTATTTAGTGCTGCTGCTGAGGGGTTCATAAAAAATTGCCTCTCCCTGAACCTCAATTTGTTCAGTTTACACTCCCCAATGTCGTCTTATGTGTGTCAGGTGACCATTGCAGCCAATCACAGACCTCAGCGGTGACCTCTCCACAAATGACACATAACACCAGTCATGTACTGTTTGTGAAGAGGTCACTGCTCAGGCCTGTGATTGGTTGCAATGGTCACCTGACACAAATGGGATGACATTGGTGATATCAAGCAGAAGACTATAAACTGACGACAGGACCTGGAAATGGAGGCCCAGCGAGAGGTCATTTTTATGTTTATACCCTCAGCAGCACTATTAAATAATAAAGAAGAGTTGGAGTACCCCTTTCATTCTGCAAAAGTTGACGTCATCAGATACAAGTATTTTGCTTTGTTTTATCGTATACAATTAAGCTAGAGTAGACTCATGACTTGTAAGATTGTTACCTATCCACAATAAGCATATGGAGATCTTCTTACATATGGGATCTGGATGGTGGGATATCCCCCCACTATAAATAATCAAAAACCACATTTGATATGACCAGTTATATTCTGTTGTGTCCCCAGAATAACTGCACTGAGAAACAGAAGATGCTGCACATTGGCATGAGAGCTATCAGAAATTGTGATACTATAATTTATGTAATATTACTAGTAAGTAGAAAAATGTAGACCAATGATTTTGGTAAGCATTTAAAGATACAGTATCGGCTATCCAGTAGAAGCCTCCATTTTTGGTTGTTCTTCTGGATTTGCTAGCAGTGAATCACATTATAGGTATCGGTGGTAGCTTTAGCAGTAGTAAAATATTTAAGAGGTATTGTACAGTCACAATAGTGACTGACATCCTCCCCTCTATGACTTTACATACTAAAAGATGGCAGAGGACCTTCAATGGATAAATGACAGGTTATACTGAATCTTTCCCCACAAACTTACATATCAATCTGATCATCTCCTTCTGCTCCATAACAGGCAGCGTACAGATTTAGCAGTGCTTCCCAAGTGATAGTTTCCCTTTAAACATACATAAGGTCACATGACATAGAGAGCATCCATTAAGATTTTAGCATTGTCGTATGAAAATGGCTGATGACTTAAAGGGATTGTTCAGGACTTTGCAAAGTTTCAATAAGCTGCTCATTATCCCTGCAGTGGCGACTACAGGGCATATGTAGTATTGCATGAAACCATTTAAATGGCAACCTGTGTAATAACTGGATGGTTCACCACAGAGTCCATGCAAGTTAGTATATCTCTTCCCTGGCTCATAGGAGGTGTCAAGTGGGAACCTTCCCCCCATAATCTCCCTATGCCCTAATAGGGAACATAGACAAGAATTATTTGGATGATAAAACCAACTCAAGTTTCCTCATCAGGACAACCAGGGTCTACATGCCAAGATTTGTCCAAAAGTCCAAAACATAGCTGATCATATTAATGTAACAATTGTCCCCTCATGATAGGGTCTTTCTAAAATCTGAATATTATATCAGTATTACATGATACAGTATAGAGCATATAGCTGCTGTGCCCAGAAATGATGCGCTCCTCTTTAAGGATTTGATCAACATGCTTGAAGTGTACAGTAGTTTAACAGGCTTTTATTAAATACAGATAACGCGTTTCGGGGTATGATTGCATGCAAGCAACATGCACCCCTTCATCAGATCTATATAAATTAACGATAAAAACAAAAGGCAAAGGTGCTAATCAAATTCACATACACGACCAAATCAAAATGCATTCAATAAAATCCGGTAGATACAATGATTTTGGTAGTAAACCGGAATAGCAGTCAAACAAACAATGGATGACCAAAATGACAGTGGTAAACAAGACAAATCAACCAACTAGAACATAACAATAAAGGCATTCCAGTGTGTCAATAACATTATTGTTTGTGTTCTTCTATATGACAAATGTATCCAAGTGCCATACAGATAGTTAACAAAACAAATACATTTAGAATTATGGTAAATTCAATATTCACCTATTTTCAAATGAGAGACACATATAGTATCTAAATTCTCTAGATTTTATGTTTGCACATATCATATATTGTTGGGCTAGGTGTCTTACCTTGATAGCCTGAAGTGAGAGCTAAGTGTGTAGTCAGTAGCTCTGATTTATGTGCGCTTTTATTTATTTAGCATATGGGCCACCCAGCGCATGCGCACCCACTGTTCTACAATGAAAGTGAGACAGAGGGAGGGTAGCGCGCATGCCCAATTGACAAAGCGTGCTCCCTGATCTTGAATATGTGGTGATCGTGAGAGGGAATTCCCTGCCACACGATCGCACAGAATGTAGGAGGGGAAGTGAGGGAGGTGGCGCGCATGTCCAAATTGACAACCAGAGTCTACGTGCCAAGATTTGTAAGTCCAAAACATAGCTGATCGTAGTAATGTAACAATTGTCCCCTCATGATAGATTCTTTCTAAAATCTGAATATTATATCAGTATTACATGAGTATTGTGTTATTTTGAGATTACTAGCATTATTAATATTATTTTTGACTAATTTGTATCTTTTACATTTTATATACTATTAAGCGTACAATTGGCAGAATATCAAAGTGGCTTCATTGTATGAAGCCATAGCCAAAACAGTAGCCCCTTTACACCCAAAAACACATCAATACGACCCTCTTCATACAGTATAAAGACTGATGCTTAGTACGGCAAATATTGTATATGAGAAAAAGATGTTTCATTTCCATTCATTGCATCACTAATCATCCAGTGTCATTTTGCAGCTTTTATGTTCTTGTTCAGAAACGGCAAAACCCGTCCAAGTAAGCTACTATGTGTTGGCACCTGTAGCTTAGCCGCCTTACCTATAGCCCAGGCCCTGGACTGTGCTCATAGCTCCTATTCTGCTGATGTAGAGATACTAGATCACAACCAGACGTTTCATCTCTCTCATATTCTGATAGATTTCAGTATGTAACAATCATCTTCTCACCGCAACGTTAATCTGCTGCAACCTGAGAATGTCAGAATTTCTCGGCTATAGTTATACCAGATACTTGTCCAATGAGACTTAGAAATAAAGTTTAATGATTCACGTTGCAGAGCGAGGGATATGGCATTCTCTTCCCATGTAATTATAATAATGGAAATCATATAATTGCCTTTTCATTACGGCCTCTTAATCAATTTGATTATTATAAGACATCATACTGACTAGATGGTCTTATGCCACAAGGCCTTAAAGGGAACCTGTCACTATGAATATGCTATATAATCTACCGCCATCAAGCCACGAAGCAGGACGAACTGAGCAGATCAATATATCGTTTTATTTTAGAAAAAGATTTACTATAACATGTATTTAATTATTGAAATACCTTCTCTTTCTGAGCTTAAGAGTCCAGTGGGTGGTCCTATTCAATGATTGGTAGCCTTCTAATCCCTATAGAGTTAGACTTCAGTCATTGATTAGGACCGCCCACTGGACTCCTTAATATAGAAAGTGCAAGGATTTCAATAAGTTACAAATTATACTGAATCTTTTCATTATATCTGTCTGCTCAGCCTCTTCTGTTCCATAACTTATTACTAGTAGATCAGACGTCATATTTAATGTGACAGATTCCCTTTAACTCCTCAGCTCCCCTATAGAGTTGGAGATCTCATATCCTTACCTTCCATCTTTTGTATAAGAACAGCTTCCAGTATACTATGTCAATTCTTCTTGAGAGCTTTCCTAACTTGGCAAAGCATTCTGGAAGCTGAAGAGCATGGTGTGTCTACTTCAGCACTGCCAGATTACAGATAGATCCCGTGTTTTGTGGCATTATACCTCTAGAGATGTTCTTCAGACAGTGCTAGGAGAGCATCTATGTCAGGTTTGATTGCTTAGTGAATAAAATGAGTAAGTTGTCAGCTAGGGGAAGACTTGTGTTACCCAGATCTTGTGTCGATATCTAATCTATGGTATTGCATGTCCTGGGCAGGCAAGCGTGGGCGGCGCAGCAGTGCAGGATCGCTAGACAGCAATATGGAAGTAAGTAGGATGCCTAGCTGGATGTGATATGCATTTGAATCCTTTCCTTTCACTTGAACACTTTTTTTGTTCCTCTGTATTCTGCTTGCCTCAGATATTGCATGCCTGGGATTCTCACTTTGTATATTCCAAGCCAAACAGACAAACACTTAAGATTTGTGAGGATGCTCCTGGCTCCTCGTAATCCTACTAGCTCCTTGAAGCATGACTCCACCACACATGACTGTCTGCTTCCTTCTCACGGTGGCTCTGGACCACTATCTGGCTGCTAACACTCTTTCCTTACTATCTTATACTTCTAATGAAGCTCTTGACTGTCTCTTGCCTATCTGTTAGTTTGATGAGTATTATGACAAGTCTATTGACAGGGACGCAGAGAATGTACTCAGGTAGACAGAAGACAAAGTCAATATAATAATTACTTCAATGTGGATTTCATGAGATTTCATTCATCTTGAAACCATTAATTTACACTGATCATGTGCTCAGCCACCTATCTCTGTGTGTTCACCTCCGATAATTTGTGTCCCATGACCGCCTAATGCCCGTCCCTTTAAGCCCAGGCCTAGACCTAGTACATATAGGATTAGCTCACCTCTATAGCTAGCTTAGTGATCCTGTAGATAGCTGCAGCGTTATGTTAAAATTATGTTTGGTTCAGCTTTTTACAAGAGCTATATAATATGACAGTGACCACCAAGTGACATTTAGTGGGTTTGTGTTAGATTAGGTACGTAGCTTGTTGTAGTAGTGAGTGTATTTCTTTATAATACTAATCGACCGATGCAAATTGTGTAATTGTATTCTCTATGCTTCCTTTTCAGGGGTCCATCATTAGCAGTCCTCACATGCGCAGACGAGCCACCTCAACTCGGGAATGTGCCTCTCGTCAGAGCTTACCTAACTCTTCCTCCCTCCTAGGTTCTTTATTTGGTAGTAAGAGGGGGAAGCCATCTTCCCAAGGCCATCTTGTAGCCGGACAAGCGCAACCGCAGCATCCTACACTGATTTCACATCAACCCCATCCAACGAGTCATCACTCAGCACAAGCTGAGGGGCAAACACAGGCACAAGTACATGCACAACACTCACAGTACTGCCACATGCCACAAAACCCACCACCGTACCACCACCATCATCACTACCACCCGCCCCAGCACATTCAACCACATCAATACCACCCACACGGACCACATTCTTCCCATGCATCGTACATTCAGCACCCTCATGCACAGCACTCCCACTCCAGCCACCAAGCATTGCCTCATTCTGGGCACTCGGCACATTCCCAGCATGCACAGCATCATCACTCTCAGCAGGTCCCTTCTACGTCCACAAGCACGAAACCTAAACACAGTGGAATTAGCACAATAGTTTAGATGTAACATTTTAGAAGAACTTCCAGCAGGGGGAATCAGGATTTAGAGAAATAAGAATGATCTCCTTAACATGTGAGGGCATCCATTGCTGTCACACTTAGGCGGAACATTATTTATTATTTAACTACTATATAGAAGTAGCAAGTCAATGGAAGAACGGCCTAGTCGCTGCATAAACAATAAGTAAAAATTAGCACTGGCCTGGTTCATATTACTACTTAGCTAATACTCTAGTTATACTGCGTGCGTGTACACAGATACATTTAGCATCTTATTAATCTATTGCGTGCGTGTACACATTAGTACCTTAAATTATTGTACTTGAAAAAGAAAAAAAACGATATTTCGATTTGTTTTCAATTCTAGCAATATTGACTCACAAGCATTTTCACGTCATCTAGTTTGTAGGACAAGTAATATATATGAAGAGGTTACAGTATTTTCCTAAAACCAAGCAATCCATAATTAAATGTGCCAACTATCATAACCGTTTCTGTACTTGTCCTAGCTAACACTTCGCTTGTACAAAGGATAAATTATTCTTATTGTAAAAGAAAAAGAAAAAAAACAACATAAAAAACTTACTACAGATCAGTATTACGCTGTCTTCTTCCAGGTAAGCGAGCTAGCGGAGGAACCCCTGCAGTTTATAGAGTAACTGACCATTGACCATACCAATTCTCGGACACTTTAACGGCTGTAAGAACTGTGAATTTTCATTACCTACCTTTTTATATACATATATATAAATATATATATACATACGATTTGTAAACACATTAAAACTAGATGTGTGTCTCGTGTATTCGCATAATACAGCGTTCATGGATCCTCTCTCCATTGTCTGCAGTGTCTTGCTGTCACCGTTCATTTTGATTTTGAAACTATGAGCGAAACATTTGAGACCTTTTTATAGCAGAGAATGTATTTTCAGACTTTTTTAGCAGTGTTTTTCATTCGTTTTTTTCTAAGTTGTCTTATTTTCGATTGGCAAGTGCTACTGAATGAAGATTTCAGTATAATGGTTTATCCCACCAACCCTACAGATCTCAGCTCCTGAGAGTATCTGCTCCTCTCTGTGTCACCCATCATGTGTAAAGTTACCTCTATCCAGAGTCGCTTGATGTCATCGCGTTACTTTTCTGGCATTACACACACTGTATTTAAAGACGTTTCCCGGAATATTAACATTACAGACCAATCCAAATGTTACTTTTCACTGTGATGACAGGAGCAGCTGAGTCAATGGATTTCTATTCTGCACCTTGCCCATTTCATTTACCGTATTGATACCAGCAGAAATGAAACACTTTGTGTAACCCTTCATAGGCCAATAAAGTCATAGAACTTTCAGAGGAACTAGCCACACATGTCTGACATGTATGTCGCTGAGCCTCCTGCCATTAAAAGGTTAACTCATAGAACTGTTTGGGCCTAAATTCTGTTCCTGTGAGAAGCAGAGACTGTGCCTTGTAGACGATATAATGCTCCTGTGAGTGGCAGAGACTGTTACTTTTCTTTGTATGTTCTATAGAAAACCATAGTTAACAACTGTCTTGATTTCTAGGGAGAGTTCAAAGGTTTTCATACCTTGTTGAACAGGCTGTCTGAACTTCAGGTATCAGGTTATTGTGCAGGAGACACTGAGCAGATTGATATATAGCTTTGTAGCAATAGTTTCACCAGAAATTGAAATGTATTAATTGATTAATTAATTAATTATATTTCTGCTCATTCTGCGCTTAGGAGTCCAGTGGGCGTTCCGACTCGGTAAGTAGGACCGCCTACTGGACTCCTAAAATGAAAATGAGCAAATAATAAGTTCAGATATATTTTTTTTTCTGCAAAATTATTTATCAATCTGCTCAGATATGACAGGTTCCCTTTAAGAATTAACCACAGAATTGTTCATTGTCTTTTAAGTATGCCTGAAATAAACAAACGTCTACCCTAAGATAAAATGGAAAGAAAATAAGAGCAGAGTAGACGGACCATGATGTCTTTTTCTGCTGTCAATCTTCTATTAACAACCTGCAATTGTTTAAAATGCACCAAAACAGTCTCCTTATTTTGTCTGGTGGGTAGGGTTAATATAGAGACCTACAACAATAGTCAGTGCTTGGGAACAGCTGGAAAAAGGAAATGTTGGAAACTATGTAATGAGAGAACAGAACCCTCTCTAGAGATTAGACAGTGCTCCTTACTGACTTCTCCTAGAAGGCCGTCTGGTTCTTTGAGGATACAACATATTCCTACAGGTTGTATAGAGAAGAAAAAAATCAATGAGTTGCCCAATAAACAAAGACACAAAGGATTTGGTTGGAAGTTCTATAGAACACCGTCATAATGGCACGTTCAGTTCTGTATATCAGTTCTAGAATATTCTTGCCTCTATTACTGTAGTCTATAAAGTTAATATGGCACATGCTAATCATAAACTGCTACCTGTAGAGACTTTTCTTGGCAGGTTATCACGTCACATAATGCACTGCATTGGTCACGTCCCGTACAGAAGATTCTGAGGTTGCCCAATTTGTATTTTAATTCCCAGTTCCCATTCACATCAAAGGCTCAGTCCTGTTCCTCACAGGCTATAGAACTTACTAGTAAGGCAAAAACAGCGGTTTTGCATGTCATCTATAGTAAATATTCTGATGCTACATTCTAAATAGTGTATATTTGCAGAATATATCAGTATTATTGTTCATATTAGCCGAGGTAAGGTGATAACATATTACAATATGTAGCCTTCCCTTCTTACCTCTGTACTTTATAGTAGAAATGATCTGTAATTTATATGTCATTCCAGGAAAGAGAAGTTTGGGCATATTGGTTGTACGGTTATTCATTTTAACACTTTCCTACGCTCTGCCTTGAAGTTGTCCAATGGTAATCCCAAATGGCACAAAGCTTTCAATTGTATAGACACTTTTATTTTTCTATATATGTTCATAAGCACACTACTAGCATACAGAGAATGCTAACATTATACACTATAGCAGAGAGTCTTGGAGCAGAAAGCCATAGCTTATGGGATGGGGCCGCTGGTTACCGTCAAATCCCAAAGTGCGGGTGCCTGCATCAAAGGTTGTGTGAACATATTCCAGCTACGTTTACCAAAGAGCTTGGGGGGGGGGGGGGGCAGTACAATAAGATTTTTTAATTTGTGTGAAAGCCTCCCTAATAGATAGATAGTAAGCTAAGAGGATGAACTTGTCAATCATGTAATGGCTGAAGTTGTTGCTGCAAAACCACAACAACCAGCTCACTCAGGCTGATACTGCTTCTTCTGACAACAACTGCAAAGTTCAGCTGGAGATGTGACTGTTAAATTCAGACAGCGTCACTTTAAAACAAAACTGTAAGGTGATTTCTGCTGCCCTATCTGAGAACAGGATATGATAGCGGAAGAGGAGGTGAGATCTATGATATATCGGTTTATATGATGTAGGGCAGGTGGTCGAGGAGACTAAATCCTGACAGGACTTCTAGCAGAGACAGTGAGAGTCCAGCGCACCCTGCCAAAACAGGATGACTGACAGCCTTTGTGTGCACACACTGATATAGGGATGGTTATCAACCACTGTGTGTAAGGTAAGCAGGACTCTCCGAAGAATCCTGTTAAGATTTGCTCCAAATATAAACCTATATATCACAGTGCTCAGCTTCTCTCCTTCTATTATATAACCCTGTATATGACAGAGCTCAGCTTCTCTCCCTCTAGTATAGAACCCTATATATTACAGAACTCAGCTTCTCTCTCTATTTTATTCACCTATATATCACAAGGCTCAGCTTCTCTCCCTTTATTATATATACTTATATATCACAGAGCTCAGCTTCTGTCCTCCATCATATAACCCTATATATCACAGAG
Organism: Leptodactylus fuscus; assembly: GCF_031893055.1. NCBI lineage: Eukaryota > Metazoa > Chordata > Amphibia > Anura > Leptodactylidae > Leptodactylus > Leptodactylus fuscus. Next base: position 34,849,356 of record NC_134273.1, read on the forward strand.
CTCAGCTTCTGTCCTCCATCATATAACCCTATATATCACAGAGCTCAGCTTCTCTCCTCCATCATATAAACCTATATATCATAGAGCTCAGCTTCTTTCCTTCTATTATATAACCCTATATATCACAGAGCTCAGTTTTTTCCCCTCTATCATATAAACCTATATATCACAGGGCTCAGCTTCTCTCCCTTTATTATATATACTTATATATCACAGAGCTCAGCTTCTCTCCTCTATCATATAACCCTATATACCACAGAGCTCAGCTTTTCTCCTTCTATTCTATAACCCTATATATCACAGAGCTCAGCTTCTCTCCTTCTATTATATAAACCTATATATCACAGAGCTTCTCGCCTTTTATCATAGCCTGCTTTTAGATACTGTAGGTAAGCTGAAATCTCCCAGCAGGTTTGCATTAAGTTTAATTTCACATGTAATAAGGTGTAACATGTAATATGTAGTAATACTTTATTATTTAGGATGCTGGATTAATATGATAATTAACACATCACATTGCAGGAATATAATGAGGCAAGAACCTCCAGCTAATAAAATATCTAAAAATAATTTCTGGCACATCCACAGATACCTAAAAACACAGAATTCCTACATCGCATACAAGATCTGCCTTCCTATGTAATATTACACCTACAAATTGCTGTCACAGCAGTAGTAACGCAGTAGAGGCTTTATTTAACCCATCACATTCCGGTATTATATAACCAGTATGATATCTAACGCTGACTCTTTCCTGGAATGACCACATAATGTATATGTATTTTTTAAGTTAAGAATGAAATGTACACTGTAAACAATAACAAGATAATTATATACTGTACATGTATTGTAGAATGACACTCCCCATGGTGCTGCATGTAGCGGAGACCTCTGGTTTCTTAATATAAGCTGAACTTGGCAGCAGATATTTATACATATATGTATATTGAATCTCTACTTGTTGACTTGCTGTGTCTCCTGCAGTTCCGCATGAATTTGTTATGTTTTCATTGTAAATTATCATTGCACTTCTTGCCTGCAAATAAAGAAGCAATTGCTTTGTATATATACAAAAAAAAAGGAACTAACTGCAAAGTGACAATTTGGCAACGGCGGCTATAGGACCAAGTGAGAGCTAGGTGACTGACTACTGTACATAGTGTGTATATTACAAGTGCGTCTGCAGTCGTACTGAGGTTGCATACAGCACCTATCTCTTACTAGAATCCAGACTGTAACACTTGCATTGTAGAAGACAGAGGGTTAGTTCCTAAGAGTAGACTGTTAGAATCCCATTAGATGGACGCGGTTTCTGATGGGACACCAGTTGCATTTGTAAGTAATGCGAAGAGAGGAGTGCTTTCATTTTAATATGCATTCTGTTTGTAAGTAGTAACAAACCCTATCGATGTACAACTATAACTGTGATCATGTGGACTAACTCAATAAACCATAAAATACGACAATGTTATTTTGTGACTGTATTGTAATGTCTTTTTGCAATGTTTTGCAAGAACATTTTCAGCCTGATCCATATAGTGGATATTGTTCTATGGCTAATAGATGATGAGTTGTCCTTTATTAGTTCTAGATATTATGTGATGGTCCATTATCAAGAAGGTTTCCTCCACCACTAATGCATTTGTGGACATTTTGGTTGCAGAGTCTTACACTAATATGATTATCAAGCATTTGCTCAGTGCTGGTAAGATGGAAAATTGTCTTGCCTTTTTGGTGTTCAGTGGTGATAGGTTTTAGAGTAATAGAGTCTAATGCAGTTGTTCCTTCCTACAGATTTTACTGATAAGCCTTAAATATATCACCAAAGTGATTAATAAAAAATAAAATACAAGTCACTACTTCTTATGATGTGCTATAGGATCCTCCTGCAGCTTCTGAGTATAAAATATAAAAACAGTTATAGAGCAGATTCTTCTCTACTTTCTGTGTGCAATGCATGGGAGACATCATTGTAGCTAGACTCCACTCACCAGCTCAAGGATAACTGAGGATCAGAGTGGGTTCACACTACCATTAGTTAATGTTTGTTGAGAGATTTTTACATTATTGTCAATGGGAACGAATGCAGAGGAGACTCCATCTGTATCCATTACTCTACCACCATTAATGTCCATTGCTGTTATCCCTTCATGGATGACAACAATGGACTGCAATATGTAGTATGAGCTTTAGCGAGACAGCCTGCACAGGGGAAAAATGCATATTACAAATCATATAAGGACAAAAGATAGATATAATAATTCTATCCCTTGTCCTCATATGATTTGTACTATACATTTTTTAGCAGTTTTCCCTTCTGCAGGCTTTCTCTCCAAGGCTATGCACACTACCATTATTGCAGTCCCTTGCTATCATCCATCATAGAATTATAGTAATAGACATAAATGGTGGTAGAGTATACAGTAGTACAGATACATTGTACTATTGATTTAGGCAAAGTTTGTTGGAAAGTTGGGTAAGCTTTAAGTGTGTTGTGATAAAGTGGTTCTCTGGGACATAAAACCAGTGGCCTATCCTTAGATTCAGAAGTGGCTGTACATCACCGTAAGATACAGATGTGTCTATTCTTGCCTTAGCTTGAATTTGGTAAGGACAACAACTTCTTCTAAAATTAGTTCAAGACAATATTGCAACATGCTAGAAAAACCCTTGACAGGATACAATTCACACCACAATCACTGTGTGGACAAACCGGAATACATTTTGTGACAAAATGTAATGAAACTATGTTGTTTTGAAAAGCTGGTCATCTCGGTACACATATCTGGACATGTTTAGCAAAGAGGAAAGGTAAGCAACGACACATATTGTATGTAAACCCCCAAATGTAAAGCACCATAGAATTAATGGTGCTATATAGATAAACAATAACAACAACAATCTATAAGTAAAAACACAATCTGTAAGGCACACTTGCTCATAGAAATGAGCCAATGAGTCTGTTTAGTGCTTATTTCACGGCTTTCCTGTTCTGTGCCCCCGGTGAAGAGCTATCGGTGCCGGTACCGTAGCTCTTCACTGTCAGAAGGGCGTTCCTGACAGTCAGTCAGGAACGCCTTTCCTCACAGTAGCACCTATAGCGCTGTACTGTGTGAGCGGAGAGGAACGCTTCTCTCCTCTCCTGATAGTACTCGTCCATAGGGAGTACTGAGGGGGCGCTCCTCACCGCTCATCGTCATCGCTGGACAGTAAGCAATGACCGCTCTCACAGTACAGCGCTATAGACGCTGCTGTGAGGAAGGGCGTTCCTGACTAATTGTCAGAAATGCCCTTCTGACAGTGAAGAGCTATGGTACTGGCACCAACAGCTCTTCTGCGGGGGCACAGAAGGCGAAAGCCGACTAGATGAAGCTGCCCCCCCCCCCCCTTGACCAGTTAGGGTAAATTTGCATATACCGATCTAAGCTTTAAAAGCTTTACTTTTAAGCAACAGAAATCTTAGTGAGGGGCACCATAATAAAGGTCATTACTTGATGCTGTTTAAGGTGGTAAAACAGTTTGACAGGTTCCCATTAAGTAACTGATATTTTTACATTTTTCTGAGAAGTTCTTTAAATTTCTGCAGATGTATTCTTTAAGATGAAACTCAAAATTTTGAATCTTTTACGAAAACCTTGAGGAATGACAACATGAAAACAGTGACAAAATATAGTGGAATCAAACTAAGCAGGAGGTACGGGCAGATTACTGGAGGGAAGACTAATCATCGTGTTTTCAAGGTAAAGCAACAGCGGTTTACTATTATAAAATGTACTGGATACAGATCAAGTTGATGAAATTCTTTACAGAGTATTACCATATTATTATATTCTATGAGGAATGTACAGCACATTTAGGGAAGCAAGGGAAATAGTGAAAAAATGCAGGATTTCACAGAAAGGAGACAAAATTTGCTAAAGTATATTACAAAATGTATTTATGACACAAATACTGCCAGAAAATCTAAAGTTTAGATTCTTTAAAATTTGCCCCCTACTATCTTCAATGCAACAGTTCAATCCAAGGAGTCAGTGAATAAGGGTGTTGGTGAACCCTTAGAGAAAGGTGGCACATTTCAGGCTTGTGTTATCACCTAGGGCATAGTAAGTGCCTACAGTAAGATGGTCTTTACATGTGCAGCAATGTTAGCAAACATTATATTAGAAAATCTGCAGTGAAAATCTCACATGAATGGGATGCTGCAAATGTAACTTCTGCACCACAGGTAAGCTGCTACTGCTGTTTTCCAGCATGTGGATGAGATTTCTTAAAATCTACTGGAAATGTAATAGGCTGATAGACATAGTTCTTAGATCAGCTCCCATGTAACTCCCAATGTGTGCCTCAATAGTAACCGGAACCAGTGTTTAACAGAATTACAATCAATTTTATATTCTTATATTTTTGATTTACCCTAAGAAACCCCCTTAAAGGGGTTGTCCAGGATCTGAAGATAATTGATGTACTCATGGTCTAACCACAGGATAAAGTCATCAGTATCAGATCGGTTGAGGTCTAACATCCGGTCCCTGTCACGATCAGCTCATGTGACTGCTGGAAGTTGTGTATAAGATGTACAGCCAGAAACCGCCCTGCTCAGTTTCAGGTCAATGGGAGCAGGGCCGCAGTTCTAGGCACCACCATTACTGTAAATTACTGAGCTCTATCCACTGTATGGAGCTTCCAGTCCGTACATTGAAGCGATGGCACCTGGAACTGCAGCCCTACTCCTATTCACATCTACCTTTTATATGGCTGATGGGTGTGGGGTCTAGGTGTCGCACCTCGGTCAGTCTTTTGCTGTCGTCAGTGAGATGAAAGATGATAGATACAATTGATGGGACAGAAACCACCTAAAGCCTCCTGAATATTACCCTCTAATATCACAATAATCTCACAGATATTACGCTACACTTTCCTTCTCATTTAATTTTACCTATTTAGATTATACCTGTTACATCTGTCTGTACCCTATAGATGTATAGTGAAATATGCACACACAATATACTGAGAGCAAAGTGTTTCCGGCAGTGAAGCGTCTTTTCGGAGTCAATCACTTACATCCACTGACATCATAGATTGCCATGGAAACCTTTATGCGCTGCTGTGTCCGACGACTTCTCAGCTGGAGGATCTGCGCGCTGGCTTCAGATTTAATTTTAAGCTCCTGTGTTTTGTGATATACATGGCAACCATGACTGCACAACATTCTTGTACCTCAACTATTTTAACCAAACTGTATAACATTAAGATAAATCTTTAAAGGAGAAATCGTAAATATTTAACCCTCTGCATGGTGTAGACTTCTTGGTGAACATGATGGACCAACTCAGGAGCAAACTGGAGCACCAGGTGCACTTCCCCAGTGTCATAGTCCTTTAGATTTGGGATGCCTATATACTAGAAAACTTTTTTTTTGTATGCTTGGCAAGTGTTGGTTCACATATGTCAATCATGTCCGGCTAGTTGTCTTATGCCTGAGCAGACCCAACTCATGGCACTTTGATATGTGGCACTGGGACTTGTTAGCAAGCTGGGTCACCCAGGAAATTCTTATTTTTCTTATTTTTATAATGTCAGCAGTCTGTGCCCATGTGCGTAATACATCATCCAGTAGACATAGTGGTCAAGTTATCTTTTCTACATGCTGTCCATTTCTTGCTTTGCCATGTGTACTTAGTGATATTCCTGGGTCTGCCCATAGGATGGGCTTGCACTAGTTTCCTCCTACTCTTAAAGTGTCTGCATACATACCAGTAAATCTTCCCCTGTCAACCGCTGTCGGGCTGCATGGATAAAAGTTCACCTGTTACACTCTGCTTGAGCAAAGCTTCCTAGTTCACTCCAGGTCTCCCTGCAGCGAAGTCCAGATCCCCATACAGGGGTTAAAGGATGAAGACCATGGGGGCTACTTATACAACATCCTTAGAAGTGGTCCTAAGCCAAACTGATTTGTTAACAATCCGGCAGTGAATTCACAATCTGCTGCCTGTTACATTTTGCGAAACTCTTGTTATGTATGGATTGTCGTCGTCCCTCCCCCCACAAAAAAAAACTACATATTTTATATTAGCCGGGGATATATAACGAGTGTAGGGAGTCTGCAAGTCTATAAAACTAGTGTAATGTGACCTTCAAATAAGAAACGACATTATGATTAAGTAACCTTACATATCAATGAGAAGCTGACGTTGTGCACAAACATGTTTATCATAGTAGCGGAATACAGTCCAGTAATAATAATGCTCTATTGAACAATATCATGCGGTTAATACATTGCCGAGTCTTGGAACCCAACAATTAGCTGGTTGTCATCAGATGCGTGCGGCTCAGGCTCATCCATTTTCATAGAATCCTTGCCTTTTGATCAGTCTGCCAGGTTCTGTATTCTTTTATTAAAACAGAGACATTTTCTTTCCTGCATTCTTTAAGGTACAGAAAAGAGCCTACAAAACCTTTGCATTTCATTAGTGTCGCACTTTGTGATGCTTTTTGCATTCACTGGAAAGATTTTGCTGTCTCCTGTTGTGTCTGGAAAAGGCCAAATCAATTATTTGAACAGAAAGCCTTTCCTTCTCGGGCGGCTCCCGCTGTCATCTCGCAGGTTTAATGCGGCTCTTTCATAGTAAAATAAATAAGTAAACACAACATATACAGTATAGACTTCATTTTCTGCACAGTAATATTTGTTCCAAGTAAATAGTTCAAGAAATGCCATATTTATTAGTATGAGTCCCTGGCGATTAGAAGTCAACAAACATAAATCTCAACATTCTCGACTTCATATCTCTTCATCGTTTGGTTATGTTACTATTATGCTCCTAGTTTAACAGATGTCTAATTTATTTCTGAGGCAGATCTGATCATTGGTGGATCTTTTGAGCAGTTTACAGTGTTATAGATAGAGATAATAAACAAGATCATGAACCGAGACTTAGCCTCGGAGACCTCTGATCAGGCAGAGCAGTTTGGCATATGTCCTAAAACAGGGGTACTTAAAGGGATTCTACCATTAAAAGATATTTTTTTCTACTGACCAAGTCGGAATAGCCTTAAGAAAGGCTATTCGTCTCCTACCTTTTGATGTGGTCTCCGCCGCGCCGGTCATCCGAAATACCGGTTTTTCCCGGTATGCTAATGAGTGTCCGGCAGCAATGAGGGCAGGCCCCAGCGCTAACACGCCGATGGAGGCGTCCCCATTGCTGCCGGAACTGCCATATCCAGCGCCGCCTTCTTCGTGATCTGCGTCCAGCCCTTCTGTGTCCTCTTCTTTGTTCGTCATGGATGACGCATGCGCAGTAACATGGTCTCGCAGCCAGAGCCGACTGCGCATGTGTCATCCATGAACTCTGTATGGCATTCGGCCAATCAACGTTGGTCAATGCATTCCTATGCCGAGATGTAGCAGAGCTGGCAGTGCGCTCAGCTCGTCTACTCCAAAGATGCAGCCGAGCTGAGCGCACGGCCAGCACTGCTACATTGGAGATGAAGCATAGCTGGCCATGCGCTCAGCTCGGCTACTCCGAAGATCCACCGAACGGAACGCACGGCCAGCACTGCTACATGATGATGTGCTGCTACAAGATGTACCGGAGATGTAGCAGTGCTGAGTGTGCGCTGAGCTCTGCTACACCAGAGATGCAGCAGAGCTGAGTGTGCAGCAGGGTTCAACGCACACTCAGCAATGCTACATCTGAGATGCAGCAGAGCTGAGTGCAACAGGGTTCAATGCACACTGGGGTTTTGTCTACATGGGATTGATCTGAATACTGCAGTTCATACCTTTTGCCCTATATGTACCTTTCTATCATACCCACTATTTGCTACATACAGTATAACTCTTACCGGTCACTGGCCATTTTTTTCTGCTAAGCCCCCTATTGATGCAGACTGGTTAGCTACAGTTCAGCTGTATGCTATATGGTCAATGCGTTGATCTAGTATTGAACCACATGGGTTGAGTACAGATTGAGTGCAGATTTGGGGTTGCAGTTATAGCACTTAAGGTTGCTGACACACACCAGCTGTTTCTATTGAACGTTTTTTTAAAAGCAAATATCTTATGTTTTAAATATTGTTATTAAAAGTTACATTTTAATCTACACTAAATCCCCTATTTTTGCACTTTAAGGATGTAAGTAGCAAAGACCAGGCCTCATAACAAAAGTTTGATTGGCCTTCACATTGTATAACATCCCTTATACTGCCTCTCACATGGTATAATGTCCCCTTTACTGACCCCAACAGAGTACAATCAGCACCACACCTCCCATGAGGCGACCTGAAGCGACCACGTCAGGCGGCGCTATGCCAGGACCCCAGGGGGGGGCACATTTTTGCTTACCTAAGCCAGTCCAGGACAAACTGTCCTGGACTGGCTTAGCATTACTGTCTCGGCAGCCTGACACGGGAAGCGAGCAGTGGATTGGGGAGGCCCTGTGGACGCAGCGCTGCTCCAGCGGCCTCCCCTCATGCTCAGCCAGAGAGCAGGTCCTCTCCCTGCCTCGCCCCCCTCCGATCCGCCCCCTCCTCCCTGTCGTTCGCCTCGGGCGGCAAAAAAAGTAGGTTCACCCCTGAGTACAGTGCCCCCTTTTGTGGCACTCACACAGTATAAAACCCCCTTTAATGGCCCCACACAGTTTGTAGACCCACTTACTTACCCCCCACATGGCACATTGCCTATTTATGTTTGTGTAATGACAGTCACCTCTATTACAAAAGTGTCTGACCTCCGCATAAGCAATGCCGTCCCTGCTACCTCTTGTTTCACCCCCTCTACCTCAAAGATTGTAAGCTCTTGTGAGCAGGGCCCTCAGTCCCATTGTGTGAAATGACTTTATTTTTAATGTATCTTTCTATCTGTATTTGAACCCTACAAATTGTACAGTGCTGCGGAATATGTTGGTGCTATATAAATAAAATTTATTATTATTATTTATTATTATTATTAGTCACACTATAAATGTCCCCTTTATTGGTCCCCACACAGTATATAGCCCCTTCTTTGGGCCCCATGCAGTAAGTGCCACATCTTTAATGACTTTAGGCTGCTACCTATGGGGCTCTGACTTTAGGGGGCCCAGTCAGTTTTTTTTATTTTTTTTATTTAATTAATAGGCTGTTATGTGTGCAGAGTCCATTACCTGGAGAGCTGAAAGGGAAGCGGAGACAACTAGAGATGAGCAAATACTATTCGAAACTCTAGTTTTGAATACCTTGCTCCCATAGGAATGAATGGGAGTGGGCGAACTGCAAGGGGTTAAGCGCTGGCACCGGCCAGCGTGCGGCTGTTCCCATTCATTCCTATGGAGCGAGTTATTCGAAACTGCAGTTTCGAATACTATTTGCTCATCTCTAGAGAGAACTATGGGAAGGAGTGGAGATGAATAAGTAAATAGCGATCTATTACAAAAAAAAACCCAAAGCAGCAGTGGGCCAACCTAAGGTCACGGGCCCCAACACTGGTTCATGTTCTATTAGATGTGTGTAGCTCCGTGGAAATATTCCTTATTTCATTTACATGAGCGGGTAACAATTAAAACTTGTATTACTTTTTACACAGATCATAATGTGACTTTTTTGTTATATTCCCCTGTATATTATTAGGATTATTACTGTAGCGAGAGAGTCACTTATTCCTACACTATAACATTACAAGAACAAACACAATCTTTATGACTTTTTTTGTTCTCGTTCTGCGGAACGATTACAATGTAAATAAGAGGAAAATAGCATGGTGCCAGTAAAATTCACATTGAGAGAGTGTTATTACAAGCAAGTTATCAGCGAATAAATGATTGTAATGAGCGTGGTATTGCTCTCAGGATTGCCTATAGAAGTAAAAAAAAAATTTGTAAAATGTACTGGAAAATTCCATCTGCCTGAAGTAATAAATGTAGACATTTAAAGTGAAGTTTAAGAAAAAATAATAATTCTATATTATGTTTATTTTATATAACTACTAAGGTGTTTATTCCCTTAATCCCCAGCCACTCTGTGCCATAAATGTACATAGTCTCAGGTCCTCTCATGGCAACAAAAAAAATGTTAAAAGTTTAATAAAATGAGAGGTTCAGGAATATTCTGGTCTTTGGATATTGATGAGTTATCCTTAGGATAGGTCATTGATATCAGATTGTTGGGGGTCTGACACCTGTACCCACATGATCAGTTGATGTCAGTAGCCGCAGTGCAGGAACTGCACAGTATACAGAGCACGGGGAAAAAAAAAGACCTTAGGCTCTGTTCACATCTACACATGGGTTTCCATTCGGGAAGTCCACTTGGGGCTTCCTGAACGGAAACTTAATCCGCATTAAAAAGTGGTTACCATAGGAAACCCGCAGACCCCATAGACTATAATGGGGCCTGTGTGGTTTCCGCATGGAAAATGTGGAGAAAAAAAGGGTGCTTGCAGGACTTGGGAACAGAATGATCCATACGCAGACGTGAATCGGGCCTTACATAGCAATGTGTTTGTGTTTGTCTTGCAGTGGGTTAACTGCAAGACTTTTGTATTCAGTTGTTGCTGCTCTGTCTGGCACAGAACTTATATATTTAGGTTTTGTTGTTCCCATATGGTGTAGTTGCCCGGCAGTGACATTAACTGTTGGGCTTTGTTCACACCAGGGTGCTCTGCGGTTCAGAGCCCAGTGGGCTCCGCAGGTTATTGTTTATTATTTTTTTAATATAACCTGCCAATCATAACACCCACACATAGTATAATATGCTCCAAAATAGCCCCCCCCCCACAATATTATACACTCCACAGTGGGCCCCCACACAGTACTATATGCTCCACATTAGACCCCCCACACACACTAGTATATGCTCCATAGTAGCAGGTAAGTAGGTAAATGGTAAAGGCTAAATAATATCCTCAGTAAGGACCTCCCGACATCAGAAGGTCACATGACATACTCAAGTCATGTGACTGGTTAGGTGTGTCTTTGTTTGTAAGAAGGTCCTTCCACGTGAAGAAAAGTTGTTTCCTGTGCAGTGGAGGAACATGGAGAGATGTGAGGTGTATGGGGAACTGTGGAGGGAAGATGTGGGGTACGTAGTGTCCTTCCTCTTCTGACTTATGTCATCGCGCCTGCATCGTTGCAGAGGTCACGCTCTGCAGTCAGTGTAAGCCATGGTCCCCCTACACTAACAGGTTTCAGTAGTATGTGCATTTCCACAAACAACTGAAAGAAGCGATTGCTTACAAATGGTGAATCCTGTACTGGATTCCCCATTAGTGAGTGATCAGGGCGATGGAGCGCGTGCCAACAAAGGGTTCTGAGTGTCCCCTCTGGCACGTGTGCCACAGGTTCGCCAACACAGACCTAGGATATTTCAACTTACCCCATGGAAGCAATGGCAGTGCTCACATTGCTCCAAAGAGCTCAGTTGAGAAAAAAAAGTCAATATCTCGGCAATGAAGGCAGCGATTCCCAAGGCGAGAACACTGATTGGTTCAGTTGACCCTAACCTATCTATTTTTGGAGCTGGGTTGATATGATGGGTTCTGGTGATGGGCTGCCATTAGGGGGCTGGTGATCAGGTGACTTAGTAGTTTTACTTGCATGCCCCATGCAAACATGTCCATGATCAGTCAAGAAGCGATTGTTTGTCAACCAGTCACATTTTATGTAAACATTAAAATCACTGTTTGTAGGTGGCAAATATTGTGCAAAAAATGTATTTACAGCCAACAATGATGAAACTGCATATGAAAAAAACAATTATAATAACAATCATATGATCACATACAATCCCGATGACTGGTCCACGTACATTGTACTACTATGAATAAGTGCCAATTGACTTGTTAATATTTGACGATTGCTTCTCCTTATGAGCAGCAAATCTGCTTATGTAATCTGACTCGTATTCTTACTTATTGTCAAAACATATGCAGAATTAAAGTGGACTACATATACTGTATATGATATGTATAAGATATAAAGTACATCATTTCTTCCCAATGTTGAAAAAACTACAACTCCCAACATGTTTCTGACAGCCTGTGGCTCTTGTGGCATGCTGGGAGTTGTACTCTCACAACAGCTGTACAGTCACCGGCTGTGGGTCACAATAAATTACTGTAATACAGACAGCACTAAAATGTCAGCCAGCATAAAAGCAACCAAACATAAAAGAAAAAAATCCACAATTTTGTACATTTTGCTCCTGTCATTTGCTTTTCTTAGAGCGATTATGTAGAACATAATGAACAATAAGAATCTTAAATTGCAGCATTTTGGAATAAAATTTTAGAAAATCATTACATACGGTAGCACTAGACTGAAGAGGGATTATCAACATGTCACCTGCTTGTCTTAATGGATTGTTTCCATTTATTTCTTTGTCATTACCTACGTCAAGTGTGACCTGTAAAAGGCAGATATCGGCTTATTTTACACGTGTACTGCTGCTTTCCTCTAAAAGCATCAAATCCGGATATTTATATCACATCTTATTGTGATGTTAGAAGACAAAAACATCAGTTCTTTTCATGACCCTTAGTGGGATTTACAGCATATCGGGGCATTGATACTAATGATGTGTAACATCCGGAGAGCATAAACACGACGTCAGGAAATGTTTATTTTGACAAACTTCAAGGGAAATTTATGGTGTCTGCACCTGATTTCTGTCTTACAGTAGGATAGAACAATGTTGCATTTAATTTCTGCCCATTTTTTACTACTATTTTGACAGGGTTCATATAAACCTGTCAGGTGGTTTTTCAACCCTAAACCGACCCCAGTGTGTGCAGCATCCAGTAATAACCTTTCCTATGGTTCCCCTGACGAATGTCAGCATGACTGACATGTCCCTCACTGTCTGACGTCAACCTACGATACCCTACCTAACTGCCGACATCATAGCATATAATTTAGAGCAATGCCAGCATGACTAGGTGAAGTTGCGCCTGACTCTGCGACTAGTTAAAGGGGTTGTCCTTTTAATTTCTTTGTAATTTAATACTGCTGCTAGTGAGGCCAGAAACAGCAAATCAGTACTCACCTCTATTTAAGCATGTGTGTCCAGCGGCGGCAGGTCCAATTTTCTGTATACTGGTCCTTGGGCTGCTTGTGCCAGGTAACTGTTTCAGGAGTCTTACCTCTTGTGAGTCGTGCCATTTGTGAAGATGTCACTGCAGAGGCCTGTGATTGGCTACAGTGATCCCTTTGTACAAACGGGACATCACTGGTGACCTTGACCTTTAGTGTGGAAAAACCACCTGACAGGTTCCCTTTTTTCCCATGTTTGACTATTGTGGTTACGACTAGACACTGGAGTAAACATGGCACATCTTTGGTGTAAATATTGCTGAGCAATGAGGAGCATCCAATTTGGGCTAAAAGTTTTCGATTTTCTAGACATAAGGTTGTGGATTCTCAGAAAACAGAGCATGGCTTAATTGTGCAAAATGTGCTAGAAATTCACCATAAATGCACCAACATTATAAAATTCTGGCCAAGGCTAGATTCACATGACAGAGGTGCAAAACAATTGTAAAAAACATACATTTTTCATGGCCCTCTTGCCCCCAAGGAGCACCAATTTTCACGGATCCCCCATATATGTCACTGTAAGAAGGGATCCACGAAAACAGCCAAAACTAGGACATGACCTATAGTTTGATGATCTGTGGCAACGGACTGTCAAATTAACAGTCATGTGAATAGCCCCATTTACTGACACTGAAATTAACGCTGCTATGTTACAAAAACGGATGTCACACAGCCAGTATTCACTGATGTGTGAATGTAGCCTCAACTTTACTAGAAATTAGATACACCAGATTAATCACTATTAGTAAACCCTGACCAACATGGACAAAAATGTGGGCAGAAAATTCTGGCACAAAATAAGAAAACTGCTAGATAGTATAAAGGTCAAACGCACCAGATTTATCATCCAGCACCAGCCACTGTGATGAATTTGTTATATTTTCAGATTACCTGTCTGAAGCCTGTTTCACATTAGCATATGTGTTCTGTCCGGAAGGAGTCCACATGGAGACCCCCTGGATGGAATAGAAGCGCAATTGCAAGCGCTGTACTGTAAAAGCACACGGACCCCATAGACAATAATGGGGTCTGTGTGCTTGCCGTGCACTGCCCACACAAATCATTTGTGCAGGTAGCGCGAGGCAAGCACACGGACCCCATTATAGTCTATGGGGTCCGTGTGCTTTACTGCACAGCACTTTCAGTTGCGTTGGTATTACGTGCGGGGGGGGGGGGGTCCTCATGCGGACTCCACTGGACGGAATCCAAACGTTACTGTGAACCAGGGGTAAGTTTACACCACCTACTATGCTAGTAAATGGTCTCCATATGGGCAGATTGCTTTTATGGTTGTCACTTGGTCTCTTGTCTAGATTGGCTGTCGTTAGATCAAATCTTTGTCTGATCTTAGAAACTGGGTAACCCATTTAATATTACATTAACTAAAATAACAAAAAATTACTCCAAGGTTATTGTGGCTTTAATATCCTTCTAGTTGTAGAGAAGATTCCTTTCCAGCATCTTATACCATCTGTGAACACCTACATCACGCTCTCAAAAGCTGACAAATGACACAAAATTGCTTATTATTATAAGAATAACGTAGAAGAGTTGAATCCATGTTGCTAAAGTTTCAGGATTCTATATAATTTGGAGTCAGACATTCGTGTTTTTTCTTGTCAAGGTCAATGTTAAGCTGAAGTGTTTAAGGCTAGAAGAAGAAATGCTTCATATCTGGATTGTAAAGATGCGCTCACATTATCTTTCTTAGCAAACCCATTTTACCAAAAACAGAGCTGTGCCCCTTTGTGACCATCGCATCATTGGGACAAATTCTATTCATTTGGATAAGCAATGGGCGTTCCTACTGGATAGCAGCAAGCAGAGATCTTGAAAGCCGTAAGAAATTTATACTGTAAGTATATAGTGTTATATTTCATTACATAGAGGAAATCTTATTTGATGAGCAGTTCTATTCCTTTAATTCATTGATATTTTTCACTGTTTCTAAGTGAACCACAGGTATCATCATTACTTTTAGTAGAAACTGCGGACCTTTAATGCATAGGTCAGTAATATGTATCCCATTGGCTTGTCCTTACAAGATAGAAATTGCAGAGCAAATATAGTGGTGATAATCTAAAAGCAGCAGGTGGGGGTGACCAAAATACAAGATATTTTTTTTCTTCTTGTCTATGACAGATTCTTGGCTTCTCTACTTGAAACTACTGTGGACCTTTGGTAAGTAATAAATGATATCAATATCTTGATTGTAGCCAAAGGAGACCCTGGAAATTCCATGGAGTACTAACAAAAATATAATACTCAATTGGCTAAAAACTAAGTTTAATTGATCTCAAACTCATACGTTCTATTAGGGCATATTAGTAAGGCAGAAGGGTATAAAAAAACAAAAAAAGTGTTTTGCCAGAAAACCTAGGTCATTGCAGTACATCACAATGTCTCATTTCCCTGCAGGGGTCCTCCAATAGCATACAAGCCATTTAAGACATCCTTCCAATTCTAAAGCATAATTTCATCAATGAATAATACATATGAATAGAAGAATCTTTGTAATATATTTTACTAAAGAAATCTGTTTCCTTCTCCACTTATTAGGCGGCTCTCCTCCTCCTTATCTTCACTCAGTATATTTATTTATATAGAGTCTGGATGTGTATTCACCTTACAGACAGAAGTATATGGAGAGGGGAGGAGGGAGAAAGAGGATACTCATTTATGTAATGTCTTCTGTGCAGTAGTAGAGAAGATAAAGCTGTGTGTGAAGAGATCCCTGACTCCCAATATAGCAGAGCTTAGAAGCTGAGCTATTTGTGTGTCTTTTCCATTCTCCTCCTCCCCTCTCCATAGATTTATATGTTATAGTATATCAGTTTGATAAGTGTAGAAGGAAACATATTTATATTCTAAGATTTATTATAAATTAGTACCTTAACTTTTCATGTCTGAAATTCTTTATATAATTGGAGGTATACTTTAAGGCATATATACCTGACTAGCACCTACATTAAGGGTAGATCCACATAAGACTGTTGTGGATTCCACTGCAGATTCCATGATTTATCCATGGGACAGTCTACATTTTTGCAGAATGTTTCACTGATTTCACTGCATACATTCATATCCCCAGTGCAGGCCAATTTCTGCTCTGGATTTTGTTCCCCTCAGCATGTGAATGAGATGTATTAAAATTTGCCTCTGTGTAACATACTCTAATAATTCAGTAATATACTATATAATATTTACTCACTTTAGCTGCAGGTACCTGGGAACATAGAAACCAAAGACTAAGGGGTCATCACACGACCGTTTTCGAGATCTAGATTTCTTTTCCTTTACTTGGAGCATTTAAGCCATTTGCCTGTAAGGGCTAGTTCACACGTGAACTGCCCGCGCGGGTTTTGACACAGAGAGAGACGCGTCGAGCCGCGTCTCTCTCTTGTCAAAACCCGCCCGCCGCGACCATCGCTGTCGCGGCTTAACCCTCTGCTGTCGGCTCAAATGAATGAGCCGACATAGGAGGGAGCTGCGGGGGGCGGAAGCCGCGCGACTGAGACAGCGCGGCTTCCGCCTGAAGAAAGGACATGTCCTTTCTTTTCTCCGCTAGCAGCAGCTCGCCGCTAGCGGAGAACAGAAGCCCGGCGGTCTCCATAGACCACCATTATAAGGGGAGGTTTTGGACGCGAAATCCGCTGTCAAAAACCTCCCCTATTACTCACGTGTGAACTAGCCCTAAGCCAATCATTTTGCAACAAGCCTTGGGCCAAGCAATAGTGTAGAAGTGCTCCATCCCTCTTGGGTAATGAATGAGGAACGTGGCGCTAATAACACATCGTAGAGACCTTCTAGATCCCCACAGAAAATCAATATTTCCTTTTATTTCGTTGCACTGTGTAATTTGCTATAAAACGGCTCCGAAGTAAAAAGTTGTTCACTGTGTGCATAGTAAAAGCTCATTTGTAGCTGTGGGTATACGATTAATCTACTGCAGGGTCTCGCTTCCATCCTAAGTAATAGGTTCAAAGGCTCCTCTTCTCCATGCAGCAGGAAATGCATTTATATCCTAAAAAAACTTGATGAATAGAATTTGCCAAAAGGCAGGGCTGATATTAGTGAAAATGGAATACATTGTGCGGAAGGTGAGAAATCCGCGCTTGATTTGAGACGTTGCGATTTCACAAGTAATTATAGCACAGAGTGTGTGGAGGAGAGCGCTAGTCGCCTCTGGCCCATTAGACTACTAATGGAAAACACATTACCTGCCAGTCGCTGCTGACAAAGTAGATGAAATGACAGAGGACTGGATGGTAGCCGCCTTCTGTAGTGGTGTCTGCATCTTCATTTAAGCCATGAGACTGGAGTTTTGTCAGCTTTATGTACAGCCACCATGTAAGTAGCTATTCATTTCTATGGAAGGACTGTATGTGTCCAACAAGTACCCTGCTTCCTCAAAAATAAGCCCTAGCATGATTTTTCTGGATTTTTGGAGTATGCATGAAATATAAGCCCTACTCCAAAAATAAGTCCCAGTTACAGTTCATTCAAAATAGTGTCCAGGCAATTACAAGTGCAGAAAAGTAAATCGAATTAATCAGGACAGATACAGCAGACCCTTCATCAAGGGTCAATTTAGTCAGCCACCAATTGTGCAAGTTCTCCCACTCAAAAAGATGAGCCCGAGGCGAACTTTTGACATGGGACCCCCCCCTTCCCAACCGACACCAAAGACCTCGACCAACTGATTCCCCCACACACATTTCTGCGCACTCTATAATGCCCCATAGTGGCCCCTGCACACACTATTATGCCCCATAGTGGCCCCTGCACACACTATTATGCCCCATAGTGGCCCTGCACACAGTATTATACCCCATACTGGCCCTTGCACACAGTATTATACCCCATACTGGCCCTGCACACAGTATTATACCCCATACTGGCCCTTGCACACAGTATTATGCCCCATACTGGCCCTTGCACACAGTATTATACCCCATACTGGCCCTTGCACACAGTATTATGCCCCATACTGGCCCTTGCACACAGTATTATACCCCATACTGGCCCTGCACACAGTATTATGCCCCATACTGGCCCTTGCACACAGTATTATACACCATACTGGCCCTTGCACACAGTATTATGCCCCATACTGGCCCTTGCACACAGTATTATCCTCCTTTGTGGACACCCATGAACAATTATTATACTCTGGAGTCTTTTCAGTCCCCAGAGTATAATAATCGTTGAACCAGGGGGGATAAAAACCATAAAAAACCACTGTTACTTACCTATCTCCCACCTCCATTGCATTCTCCGCCACTGTCGGCCATCTTTAATGACGTGCGGGACGTCATGTGACCGGGGGGGGGGGGGGCCTGTGTCACGACGCATATGGATGCAGGTCCTGGTCAGGTGACGTCACGCAAGTAGGCCCGAAGCATGCCGGTATCAGCCTATTAAACACGAAAACCTCCACAGCGGTAGCGGCTGTCGCCGGGACCCTAATGTCCCTGGCCCTATGGCAACTGCTACCCCAGTAGTTACGTAACTGGTAAGAAGCATTTCAAGATCCTGGAGTGGCCTAGCCAGTCTCCAGATCTCAACTCTATAGAAAACCTTTGGAGGGAGTTGAAAGTCCGTGTTGCCCAGTGACAGCTCCAAAACATCGCTGCTCTAGAGGAGATCTGCATGGAGGAATGGGCCAACATACCAACAACAGTGTGTGCCAACCTTGTGAAGACTTACAGAAAACGTTTGACCTCTGTCATTGCCAACAAAGGATATATAACAAAGTATTGAGATGGACTTTTGTTATTGACCAAATACTTATTTCACACATAATTTGCAAATAAATTCTTTCCAAATTAGACAATGTGATTTTCTGGATTTGTTTTCTCATTTTGTCTCTCATAGTTGAGGTCTACCTATGATGTCAATTACAGGCCGACCTCATCTTTTTTAAGTGGGAGAACGTGCATGTGGTGGCTGACTAAATTCTTTTTTTCTCCACTTTATATATATAGACTTTTTTTTTTTCCTTAATCTTTTAAGACTTTATTGATGCCACTGGAAATGCAGCACTGACTCCTGAAATTACTATATACGATGGTGTTGTTGGTATGTCAGGATTTGGGGCCCCGCTTTTAATTTTGCCCAGGGCCCCATTTTGTCTAAAACCGACCCTGGATGTAAGTGGGTGGTAGATAAAAGTGTTGGTTTTTAAGCAAATTGCAAAATTACAATGGTGACATCTGTTGGTAGAAATTGGTATAGCAGCAAAAATAACGCTCTTGTAACAATCATTTTAGTCTTTTCTTGGTATGTTAGTATGTGGCATGCACTGAGCTCCACAGGATGGTGCACATCTACTGAGGAATATGGCGCAGCTACTGAATTATGCCAGGCTGTAATGGACCAAATAATTATACCATGATTATACCCAAATTTACCAACTCTCTTGTCAAGGCAAGACTCTACTGATTTGCACGTATGGAGACAGGGTGTCATTATAGTTGCCATTCTTAAAGGAGATGTCCCATTACAGACACACATTTCCTATATACAGAATAGGGAATAACTGTCACAGTTCTTGGGGATCAACCATCGGGTCCCCCAGCAGGTAGAAGAACAAGGGAATGAGAGTCCCCCTGCATCCTCCTTGTAAATAAAGTGCCATTGTTCTTGTGTAGCCAGCACTTCAATGTGACTTGCAAGAGAATGCAGCTCCATAAGAGTAAATGGAGGGCCAGGGATGGTGCAAGGGGACTTTCAGTCTCCCTTTCTCCTGATCACTGGGGACCCAGTAGATGGACCCCTAGCGATGTGACACTTATTCCCTATCCTGTGAATAGGGGATACGTCTCTGCAGGTGTCTACCACCTCTTCCAAACACATTCAACTACAACCATCACTATACCCAGCACATTACAGTGATAAAGAACATACCTCTGTTATGTGTGTCACTTTTGTAGATTTTGAGAAAAATAACTTTGAAGTCTTATGCAAATGAGGCTATTGGTGCACTAGAGGCGGGCCTTCAGCTTCGGGAGCACTGCTCATACTTCTGAAGTAGGTGATTGGATGGATCCATTCCAACTGCTCATGGTGATACAGACAGGAGATTGTTCTAAGGGACAAGAGCAGTACTCCAGGAAGCTGAAGGCCTGCACCCTAGTGCACCAATTGCCTCATTTGCATAAGACTTCTAAGTTGTTTTCTGCATATCACTGTAACACAGTGGGGTCAGTTGAATATACTTGGGGAGGTGGCAGAATTTGTTTAAGTAATGCCATTCGACTAATTTGGAGCTGATCTGCAGTAACCCACTGTTAGAGTCAAATCCTCCATCTTTGTATTTCATCAGTCATCTTGTAACCTTTCACACATAAACTGTATAAGTAAGTCGCAGCTGGCTATTTGTATATCTCTTATCTTCATGGTATATGGAGGTCACTGAGACTCATTTAGCACCAACATGACATCTTATCTCTGTTTCCATGATATATACATATAGACATAATGAGAGCTGTTAGTTCACACATAAGTATTTTTGAAACTTTCTTTGTTTAAGGACAAAGTACAAAGTCCATTAAACTGTAATGACATGCAAAATACATGAGGCCTCAGCCAATAGTCATGTGCCAGGTTTATCTTATAACCAATCATTTTATGCCAACCATGTTAGAATAGTCCAACCTGCTCTTGTCTGTATTGTATTTAAACCACCTTTGTGCACCATTAAATTAGAACTCACTTGATACACCAAACACCATGTGTCTTCGTGATTCTCCAGGTCAAAGATCGGCTGTAGCCAATCTTGGCCTGTTAATTAATTTTCCTTTACAGACAGCATATCTCTGGGGTATTATGATTCCCCCGACAGAACCTGACGCCCATCGTGGGGCATCGATAATAGTTTATTGTGCAGCCGATAGTGTACTGATCCACTCGCCAACCGATTTGGAGACGGGCCCGGAGGACCTCAGATGAATAAAACGGCGCTGTAACGGTAAGTCCTTTTCTTGCCAAATAATTAATCTGAGTTCCTACGTGTCCCGGATCCTGTGTGTCGGTGAGTGAGGATTAGTGCTGCATATGTTATAACAATCGATGCCATATTATATAGTGTGCAAGAACCTGAATAGTATGTTGTCTGTAGTGGGGTGGGAAATGTTATACCTCATTCTTTGTCTACTGTCCATGCTGTCATTTGGTTGTTACATCTGTTATAGAGTGTAAAAAGCGGCGCAGAAGAAAGTTATTCTTCATCCTTAATCCCTAGAGTTGCGAGAGTGGAAGTACTGAGTGATTGAAAAGTCCTTGTTTTGGACACTAAGGACTGAGTAGAATCTGAGTAAGTACATGCAATGATTTGGGGGTGTTTGATAGAGGGACACAGACAAAGTGGAGTCTGTGGAAACCAAATGAGGGTTTTGCCCTGAGCACTACGCCAGAACATGCAAGTAGAAGTGCAAAGGTTCAGGGGTGTCTCGATAAGGGGACACTAAGTAAGAACATGCACATTAGAGATGAAAACAGAGTGACTGTTTGGGAGGTCCCACTAGGTGAGTCAAAAGTGACCCTCTGTTGTCTTAATTGCCCTAGAGGAGTGGGATGCTCACGGCTGACTGGCCATCAGCTATTATGGGGAAGGGACCCTCTGAGGTAGGGTACACCCCATATGAACTAATAGGAATGGGAGAGAGAGAAGAAGATGCCGCTCAGAGAAAAAAAAAAAAAATTTAAAAGGGCAGGAGTTACCAATGGAGAATGCCTATGTTATAACAAAAGGACAGATACAAGGATAGAGGGTAACCAGGAAGTATTTTAGTTGTGGAAACCAGGGACATTTGGCTAGAGATTGCTGGTGTCCTAAGCGAAGGACAAAGGCTTTGAGTGTAAGGAAATGTATAGTGAGCATCCATTGACAGTCCAGCTAAAGGGTTAATGTGCTCGGCACTTAGCATTGTGTTGTTAGTTTGTTGGTTAGTGGAAAGTGGAAACATGATATGTTTTGTAGTGAGGATACTGCAGGTTAAGTGTAGGTATGTGTATACACATATGTGTGTATATAGGCTTGGGGGTGGACATTAAGGAATTTCTAGAATGTCTAAAGTGTCCTTTCATTCAGGAAAGGTTTCCCAGTTTGAGAATGCTCCCCTCATGGTAATGTTTTTAAAAATTGGATAAATGGCATAAATATGAGATCAACATTATTATGTTTATTTTATAGTAATATGCAAATTGGTAAGAAGATGAAGGCAACTATTTACATGTTTTGGTTTGTTTTCTCCTCAATATTTAGCTGTGCAGGAATTATAACTAACTCTGTGCCTATTTGTAGGAATAAGCCGTCCCGAGACAATAAGTGATATCACGGTACAAAATATATGAAAATTTTATTTTAGTTCAGACAAGTTCTTTTTGATTTAATTGACATTAGTTTTGTTTTGTCTGGAGCTCCAGTGTGACGTTGCATGTTTGTATGGAAGGTTCAGAGAAGTGAATGGGCCCATATATGTGTGTGAGTTATATGTACATGTTACATGTGTCTTCTATGTGTACATGTTCTGTTTGTCCATTTCTGTATTGTTACATTTTCAGTCTCCACAGCGAGCAGATAAAGATATTGACTGCTGATAACACAGAGGGTGGTGACAAGTAGATATGAGAGGGAGGCATAAAAGTTCTTTCCATTGTTGAATACATATATGTGTGTTCTGGTGTAAATGAGATGTACTTGATATACCATGTACATGTATTATGTACTCAGTGTGTATTGGTGCGTATGTGTATCAATTATATCAGATGGGCTTTACACTTGTAACATAAATATTGGTTATGGGTTTATACTATAAATCCATGAATGTTAACAATCAGGATTTATTGTGTGAAAAAGTTATTCAGATGTTCCTTCTGATATGGGATTAGGCCCCATAGGGGTATGCAATACATGTGAACTATCTTGCCACAAGGGGCACAGAGCGCCCCTAATATGTACACGCAGGTAAAGATAAATTGCAGTTCTACAAAGTTAAAGTGGTGTTTCTGGGTCATTGTTTGCTACAAGGTGTTAGATAGCTGTCTAAGTAGATCAGAAGTCACTCACATATCTGCTCTGTAATTTAAGGCTTCCACCTTCTCTGCTGATATATTTTGAGTATTTACTTACCTCAATGAATTTCTGGAGTGTTTAGAAGTTTTAGAGAACTGAATTTACTTGGGATTGTATAAATAAGTCTGCTGGGATATGTAGTAATACAGCTATGACAAGGGTGGGGAGAGTCGGCGCAGCTGCTTCCATGATAAGACAAGGGGTAATAAATCTTGTATTGGAAACAAAGATAACAATGGCTGGATATCTCAGGCTGCAGTGTGTCTTATCTATGTCTTCTAATGTAAGCTTTGCATTCTGTGCTGCACTACAAGTCCCTTCTAACCTGTTAACAATAGTTTCAGGGGAGGAGTAAGGAGAGTCAGATAACTTAAAATTAATTTTACTTTTGCTGATTTGGTTATGTAAATGATGAATCTATTGTTAACTCTGATGAGAATTCTTTTGTTTTAGATGATTCTCGATTTGGGAATGATGGTGGATTCTGCACCAGATATGTCATGGTCACTGAATGTGAGGTAAACCAAGGGTGAACCAAGCACAAGTAGAACCATTATGGAACTGTATGGGTCTCAGCTCATGAAGCTGAACTAGAAGCCATCACTGAGACAGGGTACAATGTCTGAGGGTAGGTGTTTGATATAGTGGGACTATGGTCCAATCTGGAGAGCAAGAGCTTTCTGTAGGGTTAATGTTAAGCCTAAAAGGATTTCCATGCTGTTCAGGTAGTGATGCTGCTGCCTCCACATAGGTGGGTATAGTCAAAAGTCAGGACACACACCAAGGCTGATACGAAGGAAAGTAGAGGTAACTTGTGGGCAGACACTGCCGCTAACCCAGCTGCAGAGGCCTAGGGGATATGCTTTACTGATAATTGGTCATTATACTAGACCCAAACCCCCTTTTAGCTCTATTTTCAGGTTTTACAACACTGAGGCACCAAAAATGGTCCAGGACTACAGTAAAAGAGGATGTACAAGTCCTGATCTCCGGTGGTAAGAGAATATATTTACTGAGTGCATTGTCCCCACTGATGGCATAAAGCAGTGTTTAGAAGTAGCCTTGTGTGACCTGGTGAGCAGAGGATGGGCGGCTGCAGGATTTAACATCACTACAGACACCGCATGGCATGTGTTAAATGCAAAGTAGGCCAAAAAGTGAAAAGTTTCTCAGAGCCAGGCCCAGAGCCCTTGTACCTGTTCCAGAGATTGCAAGTTAACTATATGCAGTTACTAAAGGTGAGACGGTATAAGTATGTGCTTGTGTGTATAGTTATTTATCTTCAGGATGGCCTGGGGCATATCTGGTGAAGAAAGCCATCACAAACGGGGCTGCAGATAGACGGCTACTGAAGAAGTAGTGTGTCACTTGTATTGGTATTTTCTGTAAGGTACCCTCCTAAGAGAAGAATTGGCTTTAGCCCATGTCAAACTTTCTTTAGGTCAGCCCCTAGGTTAGGGTTGTATTCTTGGCAATTCCTCCAGATGTGGTATGGTGTACTGACTGACTATGTGATGTCTTGGCAAAAACATTTGACTAATGTATGGCTTTGAGTTTTCTCCTCTTTCTCAGATTTTAAGTTAGTGGGCGGGACTTATTCATTTGAGCCAAGAGATTGATGGTGATAAAGAGACACGTGAGAAAAACCTTGGAGTCAAGATTTGATGGTCCATTCCAAATGCTGCTGATAACCAGTACTTCTGTGAAATTTGAAGGAGAGCCTAATTGTATCCATGCTTCATATTGCAAGAAAGTATCTAACATAAAGCGATGAAGATTCTCCTGATAATGCTGTTACAGATGGTCCTGACAATAAGCCTGCATAGAATATTTAACAATGAAGTGGGACAATAAGTTTCTTAAACATCATATGATTTTGATCGAAGATCTGAATGTGTCTGATTGTAGGATATGTACTCATAACCCCATATTAGCCTAAGTCATGTCATATATAGCTGTTTCCTTGACACAACAGTAAATGTTTGAAGTATATAGTTAAGAAGATACCACCTCATATTTTAGGAACAATACATAGTATAAGCAAGTAAATATCAGCAAGTTGTAGTAAAAATCTTATGTTCATTTTGTTTGTTTAATACAAAGCATATACAAAAGGATGAGCAGACCAAGATATAAAAGGCCAGAACTATGATTGAGATTAGGTTAGAATACAGGAACATATGAGGAGAATCTGGTAAAGTCCGGCAGTAGACATTAGGTCACTGAAGTACCTAAATATGAATTCCTGTATTCAACCATCTCAAAATGGGGGAATGTTAGAGTCAAATCCTCCATCTTTGTATTTCGTCAGTCATCTTGTAACCTTTCACACATAAACTGTATAAGTAAGTCGCAGCTGGCTATTTGTATATCTCTTATCTTCATGGTATATGGAGGTCACTGAGACTCATTTAGCACCAACATGACATCTTATCTCTGTTTCCATGATATATACATATAGACATAATGAGAGCTGTTAGTTC
Source organism: Leptodactylus fuscus (assembly GCF_031893055.1). NCBI lineage: Eukaryota > Metazoa > Chordata > Amphibia > Anura > Leptodactylidae > Leptodactylus > Leptodactylus fuscus. The sequence goes on from NC_134273.1 coordinate 34,874,984, forward strand.
ACACATAAGTATTTTTGAAACTTTCTTTGTTTAAGGACAAAGTACAAAGTCCATTAAGCTGTAATGAGATGCAAAATACATGAGGCCTCAGCCAATAGTCATGTGCCAGGTTTATCTTATAACCAATCATTTTATGCCAACCATGTTAGAATAGTCCAACCTGCTCTTGTCTGTATTGTATTTAAACCACCTTTGTGCACCATTAAATTAGAACTCACTTGATACACCAAACACCATGTGTCTTCGTGATTCTCCAGGTCAAAGATCGGCTGTAGCCAATCTTGGCCTGTTAATTAATTTTCCTTTACAGACAGCATATCTCTGGGGTATTATGATTCCCCCGACACCACCTTGTCCATTATACAGAAAACTGAGCTGCCTTCTTCCCGCTCCATTTTCTGTGTATGTTCAGTAGGGGTGCCAGGTGTCAAACTCCCACCAATCTGATATGATGTCCTATCCTAAATCCCTTTAATGGTTGTAGTGCCTATATGATCCAGTTATAGTGATGTACATGTGTGACTGTATCTGGTTCTGCAACTCAACCCCTTCCCCTTATACTTAGGCCCCATGCACATGACTAGTGTACTGTACTAGGGAGCTTCCGTTACCTGGAATATGGTGCATGTCCGATCCATATGTCCTATCCTATCAAGAGAACCCCTATTGTAATCAATGGGGAGAGGATGGCAGTTGGCTGACCTTCGGATGTCATCCGTGTGCATAAATCAGATGCCCCTCGACCTACACACATGGTCGTGTGCAGTAGGCCTCATTGGTGGCACCCCCTGAATTTTACATTCAGAATGAACGCAGCGTAACATCGTGTGAAGGCACCCTTAGGCTGATGGTGTGTTTAATAAGGAGCAGTTTGCATGAAGCTTCCCTATCCATTATAACTAGTTTGGTTCATTAACATGTAATTCTGCCAGGAGTAACTGTACAGTAGCTAACAAATAGCTGAGAAAACTTTAGAGAGGTTTTCAGCAACATTTTTAATTCAAGTATATTTCATTTTGGTTCAAAATGATTAAACTTTTGATAACCATGTATCATTTTGTTCCACTTCACAATTATATGCTAGTTGTAAGGTGACAAAATGTAAAAAGTTCAAGAATACTTTTGCAAGTCGCTGTATCTCTGGAATTACGTACACAAATAACAGAGAAACTGCTAAAGAAACTTATCTAGCCTTTATTAGTTCTTAAAAGCTGTGGTGTAGTAATGTAGTGAAAGTGACAGAGAAGACAATATAGATGGCCAGAAGTTATCATGCAAACCTGTGAACAGGACTCTAACCTAGACAACTAGCTGTAAACAATAAGGGGAAATAGCTGTATCTGGCAAACAGAGCAACAGAGATAAAGCAATGTATTGGGTAAAACTGTTAGGGAATTACTGAGATGACAATTTCCCAGTAGCTGCTGGAGAACCCTGGAGGAAGGGGCACAAGAGACAGTGAGCCCTAAGCTGAAGCCCCCCACTGTCCCTTCCTCTTGCCAGGCCCTATCCTATGTAATAGGCGGCAACTTGGAGACGATCCCTTCCTATATACGTGACACACAAAACGCAGACAAGACAAACAACAACAAAGGAAGGTCAGCTAGCCAGGGCTCGGTAACAGTCGAGTAATGCAGTGCCAAATCAAAGTCCAAAAGAATAGTCAATAGGAAAAGCCAAGGTCAAGATTAAGAATACAAGAAAAATAACAGCAAGAGAAAACACCAGCAAGCACGAGGCAATAACAGGCACCAGTGTGAATGTGAGCCAAGACTAAATAGGGGAAGATTAACCCGCCCTGGACCTGACAGGAAGGCAGGCTGTCAATCACAGGGCAAGATCAAATTTAACTACTTAATGGACAGAGGCAGACAAGGACAGAAGACGGGTGTGGTGCAAATTCAATTAAAGAACTAGAGCCATGTTCACACAGTGCAACCAAAAACTCTAAGCAAGGAAATAAACTGCACACGCCTCCTGCACCGCCGCATGTGAGCAGAGGGTGGCGCAGTGACCTGAACAGGCAGAGATGTTACAAAAACATTGAAGTTAGCATCAGCTACAATACTGAATAAGATCCTTGAGATGGAAATACCCCTTTAATGCATTGTATGGCCAAAGTTGCTACACTGCAACTTTGGGCGCCACTGCCAGCATGTAACTATAGATCACTGTATCCTCAACTGTGACTCCTTCAGTAATGTAAGGGAATGTTGTCACATTATGGCCCTGAGGGTGCTGCGACCAGGAGTCACAGTCACAGCACGCTTGGGGTCGAAATGCAACTACTTCACTTACATAAGTGAAGGAATCACATGGCAACACACACTCTTTGGTTGCGTGATGGGAGTCATAGGCAAAGTTGCTGTGTAGCTTTGACCGAAATGAGTACTCTCAGGAGGTGCTCCCTATAAATCAGTACTAGATAGACGTTATCCCCACAATCTGGTCTCAACCTCTCACTTAAACCAAATCAATTCTCTCTAGGCTGCGCTGATGAAGTCCAAAGAGACAGAAACGGTGCCATCCGTAGCTGAGAAATTGATTTGATTATAACCTCGCATTATGCAGCAAAGGCTTCTGGGAAGTCGGGCATGATGTTCAGGGTGCTTGTTATAGAGGGCAGCATAACAGAGGCACTGTCTCCCTGTTTACATCTTGGGAGACAGATTTGCATATTCTTCCCATGTTCCCTTGCAGTGGAGCAACTATGGCTATAAGTCTCCACACACCTGAGAAGGTGGTCTCTCCCTAAGGATAGACGTTATCCCCATAATACTTTCTTTTAGTGAGTACTCATCTGGTGATGCTTCTTATAAATCCTATGCAGGTGGTTGGCAAGGGAGTGGCATCTTGGCACATAGAAATTTGAGCTCACTTAAGCCTGTGAGGAATCTTGCTTGTCAGAGGGATCAGGGGGACATCTTTGTGTTTGCAGCCCTTGTATCTTGGGGACAGCAGCACGTGGATACTCAGCACTTGGATATCTGTAATTAGTGGTATGTTGTCAACAGGCTTATATCTCACAGGAAGCTGGCACAGTAAGGGGGCGTTCACACTTGCGTCCCTGTCCGCCCTTTGGGTTTCCATCCTAATCCCTGGAAAAACTGCTTAGGGGATGGCTTGCCGGCAGTCAGTATTAAAACCTATTCAATTTAAACCGCCAGTGTCTGTATGCAGTCTCTATGTAGTGAAACTTTTTTTTTTTTTTTTTTGCACGAACACAAAGTCGGAAATGCAAGACTTTGTGTCTGTGCAAAAAAAAAAAAAAAAAATAGTTTCACTGCATAGAGGTTGACTGCCGGCAAGCCATCCCCTGTGCAGTTTTTCCAGGGAACAGGACAGAAACCCAAAGGGCGGACAGCTGACGCAAATGTGATTGCTGAAAAAGTGGGGGCCATTTTGACAGGCAGATGGGGACAGATTACTGTATTTCCACATCAGGTGGTTTTCCAAAAAGTGAAAAATTTATGTGGTTTGTGCTTCAAAGATAAAATCCAGTGTATCTTTTGTGCTACAAGGTAGAGACACAGTTGAAGGAGTACAATACATATAGGCAATATATTAAGGAGCAGTTACAAAACCGTGTGCTGCCAGCTGGCCGTGAATTAAAAGAACAAGTGGCGCAGAGTGGACACACAGATGCCCCCCCCCCTCCCCCCCCCCCCGTGTGCCGCAGCCCCTTTCATTAAATTAGTAGGAGCCACAGAAGCAAGGGCTGCAAAATAGGGCAGGAATAGAACCTATTCTATATTTTGCAGCCCAGTTTGTCAGTCCGAACACGGGACTATGTAATTCACGGTCATGTGTACTGGCCCATAGAAATGAATGGGTCAGTGTGCTATCCGTGAAATACACAAATAGCACACTGAACATGGCCACGGTTGTCTGCAACCGGCCTTACAATCATAAACTGCCCTTTGAAGGCAACAAAAATCCTGACGTGGCCTGATTTATAGTATCCATGAATATTCTGCAGACGGTGGTCGCTGTAAATACTCTACAGGTGATGCTAGCTATACATTAGTACTTTGCAGGCAGCACTCGCTACAAATGAGTACTCTATAAGCAGTGTTCCCTATAAATGGGTACTCTGCAAGTGGTGCTCACTATATATTCATACTGTGTTCGTGGAGCTACCTATAAATGAGTCCTCTGCAGGCAATGCTTCCTATAAATGCATATTCTGCAGGTGCACACTTCATGTAAATGAGTAATCTACAGGAAAAGCGCCCTATAAATGATGAGTCCTCTGCAGGCCCTGTCCCTTATAAATGATGAGTCTTCTGCAGGCTCTGCTTCCTATAAATGATGAGTCCTCTGCAGCTGCTGCTCCCTATAAACGAAGAGTCCTCTGCAGGCAGCACTCCCTATACATGATGAGTCCTCTGCAGGCAGCACTCCCTATACATGATCAGTCCTCTGCAGGCAGCACTCCCTATACATGATGAGTCCTCTGCAGGCAGCACTCCGTATACATGATGAGTCCCCTGCAGGCAGCACTCCCTACAAATGATGAGTCCTCTGCAGGCAGCACTCCCTATACATGATGAGTCCTCTGCAGGCAGCACTCCGTATACATGATGAGTCCCCTGCAGGCAGCACTCCCTACAAATGATGAGTCCTCTGCAGGCAGCACTCCCTATACATGATGAGTCCTCTGCAGGCAGCACTCCGTATACATGATGAGTCCCCTGCAGGCAGCACTCCCTACAAATGATGAGTCCTCTGCAGGCAGCACTCCCTATACATGATGAGTCCTCTGCAGGCAGCACTCTCTAAACATGATCAGTCCTCTGCAGGCAGCGCTCCCTATACATGATGAGTCCCCTGCAGGCAGCACTCCCTACAAATGATGAGTCCTCTGCAGGCAGCGCTCCCTATACATGATGAGTTCTCTGCAGGCAGCACTTTCTATAAATGATGAATACTTTTGCAGCTCTATATTAAAGGGGCTCTATCAGCAAAATTATGCTAATAGAGCCCCACATATGCGTGAATAGCCTTTAAAAAGGCTATTCAGGCACCGTAAATGTTATATTAACCCCCGGTCTCGTTTTTAAATAAAAGCATTAAAACATATATGCACGATGTGATGTCAGCTTCGGGCAGGCCTGCCTCTTCTGTCTTCTTGGAGTGACGCCCTCTGGTTCCGTGTCTTCCGACTTCTTCTCTTCAAATCCTGTGCCTGCGTAGTAGCGCTTCCCTCTGAAGCACTACTGCACAGGCTCACTCGCCGTTTTACTTAATGGCAGTTCGCAAGTGAGCCTGTGCAGTAGCGCTTCAGAGGGAAGCGCTACTACGCAGGCACGGGATTTGAAGAGAAGAAGCCGGAAGACACGGAACCAGAGGACGTCACTCCAAGAAGACAGAAGAGGCAGGCCTGCCCGAAGCTGACATCACATCGTGCATCCCCGCCCATGGTGCACGTTCGGTAAGTTTTGCATATGTTTTAATGCTTTTATTTAAAAGCGGGACCGGGGGTTAATATAACATTTACGGTGCCTGAATAGCCTTTTTAAAGGCTATTCACGCATATGTGGGGCTCTATTAGCATAATTTTGCTGATAGAGCCCTTTTAACGAGTCCACTGCAGGCCCCTCTCCCTATAAATGACTTCCCTGCACCCTATGCATTGATATTCTGCAGGCAGCGCTCCCTATATATTGATATTCTGCAGGCAGCGCTCCCTATACATTGGTATTCTGCAGGCAGTATTCCCTATACATTGGTATTCTGCAGGCAGTATTCCCTATGAGTAGTGTGTAAGGAACTCGTATCTCCAGTCACAGTATACACCAATTACTACCAGAGGTGTCAATGTCAGTGACTACCACAGCGCACTGGGAGCTGTAGTGTACCAATACTAAGTGTAGTTATCACGTGACTCCCGGCGGCCGCGCCTACTGATGACGTAGCAGGTCGCTCACTAATGAGCTGTACTCGGGTACCGACTGTGACATTGACATGAGAGGAATGAACCGGCTGTGTGTCCAGCTCGGGCGGATTGCCTGGGGATGGGGAGCCCCTGCTCGGGCCCGTCCGGTGGAGTTACGGAGGCTCTTACACACGGGCCCCCGCAGTCTGGCGTACGCCAAGCAGCTCTTCCTGGGCACCATTAACAAGGTACAGTCCAGCGTCCATGAGGGGATGACATGTTATCAGGGGGCTCTAAGACTGCTGCTGTAAAGAACAGGCGCTAGCTGCCAGGGCATGCTGGGAGTTGTAGTTTTAAAGCCCTGGAGAACTCCAGTGCAAGTAACCCCCAGGTGTTAGACTAGGACCTCACAGACCTCACCATGGAGACTTGTGCTTTCTTGGCTTTTAGGCTGTGGCTACAGTGACCTTGGCCCTGTCTAATGTTAGTGAATGGAATCCCATTACAATTCCTGCTGCACCACAACTACAAGCCCAACATTGCTCAATGGTTTTTGTGACTAGAAGTGTCACCCAACACTAGGAGTGATAATGTGTCTCCATTCACTAGTATTAGCCAAGGAATCGCAGAGATTGGCTTTCCATCACAGTGACAGTGTTTGGAGAGGAATTTGAGGCGAAAGACCACCTGAAAGTCCTCCGTAAATCCCCTTGTAGTGGAAGAGTGATTGAGATGAAATCAGACGTCATTCACACGCTGCAGCAGCATAAACTATAAAGTGTGTGCAATACTGTGCAAAAGTACAACACTGTGCTTGGTAAGTCCTGAGGTGACTGCAGGGCCCACCTGAATACTTACCACACAGGGGTCTGAGGACCTGTTATAAGGGTGGCTTCACACTACACTTATTTAATGTCCGATGGTCTCATTCCTCTTCATTCACCCCATGGAAAAAAAAAAAAGAGAGAAGTAATAGTAGTGTGAGGTGGCTCAGTGGTTAGCACTGCAGTCTTGCAGTGTTGGAGTCCTGAGTTTGAATCCTGCCAAGGACAACATCTGCAAATAGTTTGTATGTTCTCCTCGTGCTTATGTGAGTTTCCTCCCACACTTTAAAGACATACTAATAAGGGGAAAAAAGTAATGGTAGTGTGAACAGACCCTAAGGAAAGGTCAACAATAATGTAGCCAGGAAAACCTCTTTAAGTGAATGGGGAAGATTGTCATGACACCAAGTCGCAAAACAAATTAATCTGTGCTCAATTTTTTTTGCACTGTCTCGTGACCCTGTTCACCTATAAATTGTTTGCAATGTTGCAAGGAGACATAGAGATCTTTGGCTGCAGAGTTGATGTCGTGGCCAAAATCACTGTAGCCCAGGCCAAATATGCTCACAATTCTCTGTGTTGGGTGTGCTCTGTGGGGGGTGGAGGGATCTCAGATTGGCACCAATGCAAAGGTAGAAAAGCACAAAATGATGTTGCACTAACCCATTAGGCTAAGTTCACATCACATTGCAGAATCCTTTAAAAATTGCTGATGAAAATCCCCTCCCTACTGTATTTTTTTCGTCTATAAAATGATAGTCCCCTTTATAAACAATGGTGATCTCTGTGGCTCCCTTAGTGTCCGTCATTGTAAACGTCTGTCGTCCTGATTCTGTAATGGAGTAGATGTGAATGTAGCCTTAGTTCTCCAGCAGTCAGTGACATTGCACGTATAGAGAGTTGTGCCCGGTCAGCATTTATTATTAGTGTGCTTTCTTCCTGCATTTGGTCCTGTACTTGCAGCTCCTGTCGTAGTAAAGACCTTTCACCCACTTCTGTGACTCGCACACCGAGCTCATTGCATTCTCCAAGCAGCTGTGAGATATTTTGTTCTTATCACATGTGAGATTTCTGCATGCCTGATAATGTACGCAGGTCATTAAAGATTAGTCATGTGCTGTGAGATTAATGGTTAACTGGGCTCTGGGTCCACCAAGACCGATTTAGGCATCAGAACATATAGATGTTCCTTGCCTGCAGATTTGGTGGTGGGGTCAATGCGAGTGTTCCACCTCCACCGTTCTGCTTCTATCCCACATTGGGTTGTTGTGCTGGTACTTACTAGTTTAGTGAGTGACCTGCTGCTGTATTTGCTGTTGGTCATTTGATGTTATATCTTTACTTTTGATACATCAGAGATTGTACATTTTGTGTGCGTGCAGCGTGTGGTGACAGAGGAACATTGGGGTAAATTATACTAAATTTATTTCTGGTATGATTTTCATACAGTAGAGATCTGGCAATAGCTGCTGTAGCCTAACTTGGTGCTGCAGGATAGACCCAAAGGATTTGTAAAGTATTATTTAAAAATCCTGTTGCTCCTTGTTACTGACTTGTTTGGAGTCCCTGCCTCATGGTGGCTGTAGTATTGGACAGTGAAGCCATGGGCATTTATAAAAATACAATGACGCACGGAGTCACATCTCCTGACTAGAAATGGATGGGGAAATCTGGCTAACATACGGATCAGATTTTCCAGCTTGGATTGCACTCTGTGCAGGAAACCTTTTACAGTATATTCACACACACACACACACACACACGAGTTTTATAACAGAAATGTATGCAACTCCTCCTTTCATTAAATAAGAAGTCAATGGACTTGTCACCAGACGACTTGCTACAATTGAGTGGCCTCAAATTTCTTCAATCACTCTGTTATATGTGAATTCTCCTTTAGGGGTAGGTACACACATTTATGTTTTTTAATGCAGTTTTTGAAGGCAAAACCAGGGGTAGCTCATAAAGGGTGATAACCTCAATGGACAGACAATACGAATTCACATAACGGTTAAGAACATAGTTTGGGCTGCCATCTCACATCTGTTTTAACACACATGAAAGTCAGATGTCTGTTTATTTGTCCGTCTTGACAGTTCCAAAAAGGTTTTTATTTTTATACAGTGAATGCTGGGGGTAATTATTCTATTTATACTCAATATGAAGCCTCCTTACTTTGGTGTATGGGGTTTGTACCTTGTTTGGAGCTTTTGTGTTTGTATTTATTTTGGGGTCTGGCCATGTTCACATGATGTAGCGTAAACTGTGCAGACATCATCAGTATTGAAATTGATTTTACAGGTAAACTCATATAATAGTTGCTGGTCCTGCAGGTAAAGCCGCACATTTTCTATTAGAATTCAGCAGCCACAAACAATGAATATAAATACTACATGTGCACATGGTCTCCTGCTGCACCATGGTCTGCAATGTATGAACTGAGCCTCAAGATCCATAGTATGCAGCATAGTATACAGTCCAGCAGAGGTGACTGCAGTCAGGAGAGTCAGTTGTCAGCCGCCTTCTGGGCCAGATCTATGAAGGAGCCCCTTGGGGGTATGACACAGTAATGATGTATACGTCAGCAGAGTCCATATTGAAATAAAATTTCTGTGCATGATCCTTAGATTCTCCCTGATTAAAAGTCAGTATGTGCATGAATGGTAGGGTATATATGCTGTATATGGGTGTGCTTGTACTGCATGGTCTTAGCTCCACATTAGATGTACAATCACTATCTCCTCTTCACTACCAGTGACTCAGGCATTATCATTCTGAATTGATCCTGTGGTGCTAAAGGTTGGGGGGAGGGGGGGGGGGCTAGCAGTTCCTATCTGTGCATCTGCTTGCAGTTCATGGTCCGTTTCCATTTGTACAGTGACAGAAGTGACACGGTCTCTCCTAAGTCCCTGCGGATGTCCCACTTTGTTTGTAGGTATCTTATCAAGGGTGGTCAGTTCCTGCAAATTTTGGGAATGAATGAGAACACTATAGGAACCAGTTTGATTTCTGTTTTCTTTCTTCTCTCATTGACACCAGTACAAAATAGTCCCAAACGTTAGTTCTCGGTAGTGCATTTCCAGGAGCATCCTGATCTGAAGGCAAAGAGTTAAGGTCCTCTAAGTCAACTCGTATTCAACTGATGATGTGAGTTATGAGAGACATCAGGAGTTATAATGATGAGAAAGAAATGTCCCTATAGCAGAAGGAACAAGAGGTCATTTCTTTTTATAATGAAGATTATTTCTAGCTGTGTGATAGTGCGGCATCATCTGATACGATCTGCAGATATATATGATACATGTAGCCTTCCTTCTAAAGGAAGATTAAGTCCTGTATGCAGCACTTTATCTAGTGTTACAAAAGTAAACTGTCCTCATATCTTTTGTCATGTTGTTTACATGAGTGGCAATAATGAGAATGGACAGAGAATCTGTCTGTGACAGTTTAATTAATGTCTGTTGCTGTCATCCTATGAAGGAAGACAGCAACAGACATCAACAATGGTAGTGTGAACGCCTCTTGCAGACAACCATCTGTATTTTGTCCTCCGCAAAATACTGTTAAGTTTTTCCAGACAGTGTCTTCAGCATCATATGTCTGCAAAAAACAAATATTGCTTCAGTGTGGCATCTGTATTTTTAGATCTGCAAATACAGATGACACCCTGAAGCAAAAAAAACAAAAAAAAAACCCTATAGGAAGCTAGGTAACAGTTCACAAATACGGACGGCACATGGAATACATCTGTGTACAATCTGTGGTTTTTACTCTCCCATAGGCTTCTATGGGTGAGTCCATGTTGGAGTAAGCACTATTCTGACTATTCTACGGACCCGTGTGCGAGCCAAGAGCTTGAATACTTGGTAATGTGCTTGGGCTCATAGGAAATTAATGGGTCACTGTCCTATCCGGGAAAAACACTGATAGCACTCAGTCATCTGCAAGGGGCCTAAATTGCATAGGATTTATTTAGAATAAGTTTTCATACATAATCTTTGAATGAAGTTCATACATTGTAGGCATAGAAATAGAATATGCAGAGTCTACCTCAAAGGTATATAGCGGACCTCAAAGGTATATAGCGTAAGGCATTTACATGACTTTGAGTTTCCTTTTGTCTATCAGGAAGAAGTGTTCCCATACCCAGAGATCAGTAATGATGAGCTGGAAGAGATCAATCAACTTGTAGGACCGGTGGAGAAGTTCTTCAGTGAGGAAGGTGCGGACATGATGATGACAATGGTGATGACTTGTTATTGCAAAGCATTTTGTAGGATTTTTTTTTACCTTATTTTCACCATTTTGTGTCTTGCAGTTGATTCTAAAGCAATTGACCAAAATGCTAAAATTCCACCTGAAACACTGAAAGGATTGAAGGAACTGGGACTCTTTGGCATGCAGATTCCTGAGGAGTATGGTAAGTAGAGGGTCTGTCTTTTACCATCTTGTATTCCTGGTTATGGGTGTGCCGGGTATTTTTAGACATTGGAAAACTCCTATTAGAGATTTTTTTTTAGGACACAGCATGTCCCATCACACACCTGTCGTGACCTTATATCTGCACATGCATATCAAGGGTGATATATTTCCAGATGTTCTTTGGGCTTTACATATCTATAAATATTACTATTAATGTTATTGTTGTCTAGGGAGTCCTCCGATTACACAAAATTCCAGATATGGAAGTCTTAAAAGTGTAATGCAGTCAAAATTTAGTAATTTCTCGCCATGGTTTCTATAAATGTTACTAATAACTAATCCTGACATGATGGCCGTAGACCTTGCAGGCTTGTATGCTGATGCAGTTTTTTGCTAGATTAAAAATTATTGTTCTTTTTGATAGCCATGTAGCCTTCTTGGTAAACAAGAAAAACCACATGGCCTTTTATTGAACAAGCAAAGGACGATAAATTCTAGCAAGTATAATGGAAAAGTTGTGTTTGGCTGTAGAGTGGCCACAAGATTTGTGGTCTGAACAATTAGAAAATCTTACATCTGCTGCTCCTGCAGCTTCATCTCCCCCTTCCTCTCCCATCGCCTTTTAGAAGAGAATGTCTCTAAGGGTATGTTCACATAGGAAAATCTGGCGCTGATATTGATTCAAAATTCCTCTTCATTTGCTGCTGTGAGACTGAGGAGGTTTCTGAACATTTCTATATAGACTGCAGGCAGGGAAAAAGGGGACTATAGGCTTCTGGAACGTGAGGAAGATGTCACGCCCAAAAACATTATATAAATTACACCATTCTATATATATATTAAAAAAAAACAAAACGCTGTTACTCTCGCAGAATCAGTTGGAAAGTAGCAATCCAGCGGTTACAGGGTGTTCGGCCTTCATCAGTACGGAGTAGAGGACTAGTTTGGTTCAGTGAGACTGGGGACCCTGAAATGACTGTCTACAGAGTCGTGCATGCGCTTCCTTCTCTCATTCACTTGCAGCCATCAGTGGCACTTTATTCTTAAAACTGGGACCTGTATTTATAGCATATCTAGTTGTAAATGCCAGTATGCAAAGTACAGGTTTCTGTTTTGGATACAAAGCGAATTTTCATTCCCTATAACTGTTCTGTATAGTGACATGTTCTGTACAGGGTAGAAGCTACACATTACACTAGTTACACACGCTGCTGACTTCAGCTGACCTGTCCCATCAGACATCTGCTGATCTATTCAACCATCCCTCTTCTTTCTGCTAAGCTTTTTGATTCAATTGAGTTGTAACACCTTTTCTGTGTATTGTTTCATGCAGGAGGCCTGGGGTTGTCAAACACTATGTACGCTCGGCTGGGAGAAATCACATCACTAGACGGTGCAATAGCTGTAACTCTGGCGGCTCACCAAGCCATAGGGCTGAAGGTATAACATCGTATACATGTTTATATCGTGTTTCGAGACCTGGAAACAACTCTCATAAATTTTTAATTTTTCTTTAACTCTCTGACGAAATAATAAGCCAGTGGCTCAGTGGCCATACTTGTGGGGTGCTATCTGTTAGCAGTTGTAGATACATCAGGAAGATTATAGGGTATCAGCCCTGCACACCACTGATACTTGGCACGCTTCTTCTACAAGTTATGAAATTATGACAATATATAATAACTGAGAATTTTTGTAATGCCCACCAACTACCCCACCCTCCAAGCAGTAGGTCCCACCACCAGCATAACAGACAGATCTTATAGATACAGTTTATAAATAGCTAGATAAGTTTTTCTCTCATTGGGGCCTATAAAAACAAGAAAAAGTAAACTAACTCCTCCGAGAGCGTCCAAAAAGTTGTAGTCCATGTTCTACTCCACTAGTTCAGCAAGTGTGCTTTCATTTATGAAGGCGAAAGGTGGTGTTGGGCTCTGTTCACAGCTGTGTAATATTTTCTGTTTACTCCCTGATATCACAATGTAATGCCAGATCATGCACATGACAGGTACGGTATTACTGGTACCCAACACACCTCACCGACTTATAATGGGTTTTGTTACAGCTCCTATAGTTCTGACAGGTGAAATAATACCGTGTGCAGTGCTACTCCGCCCTTCTAATCTGATGGAATTGGAAAGAACTGAACATAAAAGGAATTGTCCCAGAAGCAATGCATATAGCCTATTCACCGCTGGGGCCTTTACTGTTGCACGATTGGCAGTCCTGTGTTCCCTGTTCAAATAATACAATGGTCATGTATTCGCACTGCTGCTCCTTTCAAAGACTATGGAATAGCCATAATACCTGAGCGATGTTCTCAGCTGTCAGATCTATAGGTTAGATGGAGCAGCAGTGCACATGCAGTGCCATCATAGGGGGGCTCTTGTGACCATTGGGGTCCTAGTAATGCTATGGACAGGTTGTGATTCTGGGGCAACCCCTCTAAGGTGACCATATACCTGCAATAGCAATATTGTGCCTTAATACTGTGTTTTTAATGTGGAGAGGGGAGTAAACTTCAGTATGCCTGATCCTTTGTTCCCAAGGCAGAGAAGTCATTGCCAGAAGGATCTGGCTTCAGCTTATGACGGCATTATTCCCCTCCTCTCAGTGTTTGCCCAAAGCACGTCAGCTGAACATCTGATACACATTAGATCATACACCCAAATCTCTGGAGTGCGCAACAGATCTTGGTGTAGAGGATAAAAGGTGGCTGATGGACCTGTGATAATGGCCACCATCATGTGATCACTGCTTAAAGGGAGTGGAGACAATTGGTGTCTGACAGACCTCTGAACATGATTGTGTAACATGAGGGGCCGTATAGTTTCTGTGCTGCTTTGATGGAGGACAGGAAGGTGATAAGATTCAGTGTGAGGGACTGAGGCGAATTGTGTAACTTACCTGGGCCTACTGCACTCCTTCACTCTGTAATATGCAGTGCACTCTGCGTTACCTTGTTTCCTTACACAGGACTGCTGGACTTCTTGAGTTCCTTATACATGTAAATAATGGAGGAGGAGCAGTGGCCATGTGTAATGGAGGGGTGCGTGGAGCATGCAGCATAGGGAGCCTGGCATTTTAGAGGGAAATTTTTTTTCAGAACTTTTTGAACTGCGGACAGAGCTTGTAGACAATATATCATCAGCCCGGCCTGCCAGGTATCAGTAGGTTTGGCAGATCTTTGGTTACTGTGAGGTAAGGCGGCCCTACATGCTGCACTCTCACAATTCAGTGTCCATATTTTATTTGAGATTAGAAATCGTTTCCCTGGCATGTGCTTCTCCTGCATTAGTGTTCATAAATGAAGCGGAGTTCCTGTGCGGTGTCTGCTTCATGGTGAATTAATAAGCCGTGTTCACATCATCCTTTATTTGCACTTTTGAAATCACATCCGATCGATTGCCTGCTCTGAAACCTATTCTCAGGCTCTCTACATTAGCACATTGCGAATAGCTCAGTGTCCCTGGTGTATTGCATGGTTTCTAATGGGGGGGGGGGGGGGGGGGGATGCAATCTCCTGGTGTAGCTTAGGCCTAAATGATAATGACTACAATGCCCTTCAGGCCGCCCTGGATGGAGTTAATTGTCCTGTGTTCTGCTCCCTTCCTGGGGCCACTGTTCGCTCTGTCATTCATGTGTTGTGTTATGATGATGGGTTGTTAAAGTTATTTCAGAAATGTGATATTCCCCTCGCCTGTCTTTCCTAATAACACGGACACTTGATTTTATTATGATTGGTTGAGGGATGGGAGATTATCCTGTGTGAAGATTTGTAGAGCGACTTCTGCTTTATTGTCATTTCTGCAGGGAATACTGATTGCCGGTAATGATGAGCAAAAAGCAAAATATCTGCCGAAACTGGCGTCAGGAGAACACATTGCTGCGTTTTGCCTCACAGAGCCGGGAAGGTAAAGTGTTGAGGTTTTTTTTCATCACTTTTATTTTTCCTTTTCTTTTTATTTAAAGGTTTGACTACAGAGTATGGAAGAAGCTTGGTAGATGGTAGATAATAGAGGATAGTGACACTACTAGGCCTGTCTACATGTATGGACTTGTCTAGCGAAGATGACATTTTTGGAAAGGGCTCAGCTTGGGTTAAAAAAATAACTGGTGCCCCCCTCACTGATCTTCCCTGCGCCTCCTGCTGTGAAGCTAAAAGGGTCTCTACTTCGTGGTCCTGTCTCAACACACAGTAAATACCATCTAGTTATTGGCGAGTCGCTGCTATGGACATTCCCTGTGTTTTGAGACACAACCAGGAGAGCTCCAGTAAGGTTAGTTCTATATAATAAAAAAAAAATAATAATTATATATATATATATATATATATATAAATTTTCTTGTCAAATCAGAACAGTCTATCTCCCCTCACCTTACCCGATGCCCTCCTGCCTCCCATACACCTGCTTACCTGTACTAATCTGCCATCCCGGGTTGTGCTCTAGTCCTGCCGGGACCACTGATGATCATGTGATCCATCCTTTTGTTCACATACTGCCACTCAATAGCACTGCACACAGCAGGGGAATCCAGCATATGTGCAATGTAGGCCGCCAATTTACCAGTTGGGACCCATGATCCTCCATCAGTGGCCATGTTGGAACTGGAATACTGCACAGCCAGAAATGCAGAATAGTGTAAGCTGGGCACCGCTGCAGAAGTAAATACATAATTTTAGTTATAAGTTTTATGTTGTTTTCACAACTTTTTTTTTTTTTTTCAAAATAAAGAATGGTCAACCCCTTTTAATGTGAGAATAAGAAATACCACACAGGATATTCCCCCAAGCCTCCTGGGTGTCCACTTATACTTATGTCCTAATGCGGCATATCGGAAGGGCTTGTCTTAAGGAAAGAATGGAAAGAAATAAGTAAAAAGCGTCTGAGAGCCATGAAGATGGAAGGGTGGGGAACAAATGGGGCAGAGAAAGGTACTAGGAACAATTCAGTGGGGAGATAAAGCAGAGCATGAAAGTGGAAAGTGGTCACAAGAAATGACTTTTGATGAAAGTGTAAGAAAGTTACTCCGGGCCATCATGAGACTGTGATGGAGAGATGGACATGTAGCAGCGGGAGCTTTCTACATACCAAGCTGGTGGCACAAGATTAAAAATGCTTTATTTTTTATGTAACCCATAAAACGGTCTATAAAATGTGGGACAATCTGAGTCAGATGTTAACAGCTTCTACATTTAGACATTCTCCATCTGGAAACGCAGTTCACTAAATGACATGATTGGTAATGACATATGTTCACTTATTTTTGCCAAATTGCTTTTAGAGATTTTCCTGTTTGCACAATGGCCATAGACCTCTCTTCTCTGTAATATATCTGTATATACCAGGGGTGGCTTAATAACACCAGCGAAGGGTGATAGAACTTGTAGCTTCTTAAAGAGATATTCCGCTGTATAGGCGATTGCTAAATCTGTGGGGTCTGACCTCTGGGAATGGAACAGAAGTGTGTGTCTTTGCTGCAGCTCCTTTCTAACACATCCCAACTTCAATCTGGCTGGGCTGGGGCATCATTGGACCAGGGTACCATACTTCAGCAGTCACTAGTGCCCTGTTAGTTTCCGCACAAGTATGCTCTCTATCATCAGGTGGGTGGTCTCTGTCTGATTCTACCCGGGACTGCCCACCTCACAGTACAAAGCAGAATTCTTCTGAAGCTAATAGCAATGATGGCTCAGGAATGGTGGGGGCTAGAGAAAAAACTCCAACTGCATCAGAATTGGTGGAGCAGCCTCTATTTCAGGATGCTAAGGTGGTGAAAGGTCCTCTGTAAGGATTGTGAGAGCCAGTCCTTGCTCTTTATTCCAGAGCTGCTGTTGAGCTATAGGTTTATATAGATTGTCAAATTTAGTGTAATAGTAATAATCCCAATAGTAATAATTTATTTCCTTACCAGTGGGAGTGATGCAGCTTCAATAAAATCCAGAGCCAAATTAAGTGAAGATGGAAAACATTATATCCTGAATGGCTCAAAGGTATGGTCATATGGACTAGTCGCTGACTAATACACATGTATGCAAATGGTGGATATATTTCATGAATATTTATTTTAGGACATTAGTATCTTTCTCTAGCATTGACTCCATGTTGTTAAAGAGGTAGTCCAGGTCCCACTAAAGTTGGACTCTGAAGACCCATCCATAGGATAGGTCATCAATATCAAAACGGTCAGGGTCAAACACAGAGACCCCGCACCGTTCACTTCTTTTGGTCATCCAAATCAGCTGACTGGCACAGGTGTTTGGATCCCAAGTAATTTGTAGATCGGTCATCCGTATCCGACATTGCTGGGTCCTGGACAATCCCTTTAAATGTATACCTGTTATTAATGATTACACAATACTATTAAAGTGTATGCACTTTCCAGATCTGGATATCCAACGGAGGCCTGGCTGATATTTTTACGGTATTTGCAAGGACAGATGTTGTAGATAAAGATGGAACTACAAAGGATAAAATAACAGCCTTTATCGTGGAACGTGCGTTTGGCGGTGTCACTCATGGAAAACCTGAGGATAAGTTAGGAATCCGAGGATCAAACAGTAAGAGCCTCCCTCTCCTCTGCGAGAAACTTGCTGTTAAATGAGTAGGGGGCTAATAATAATTCTTAGTAGTAGTAGTGGTTCTGCTGGTTACCAGAATAGGTAAAAGGAATACCATAGATGAAACACAGATGGGTTTTCAGAACGGTCAATTGTGTCTGTGGTCTAGCACCAGTACAGTTGTCTGATATAACTCCTGCCTTATAGCTGCTTCAGGGTGCAGCAAATGAAACCAGCAAAGAGATTTGGGGGGAGGGATTCTTAGACTACCCAGACCTCCTGCAGACACTGTAGTCATGGATTACAGCTCTCAACTAAACCGCAAGATACTTACTTGCCTATCATTTTTGAGGAGGGTGTCTTTATAGGGGGTTTCCCTTGTTGTCTAAAATGTAAATGTTTTATATTGCAAATATAAATAATGAAAATTTTGCACTGTGTTAAAGATTTTCTTTCTAACCATCTTAGTGGTAACGAGCTATTGTCTAGGTCAGTTGGCAATAGATACGACCACGAATACTGGAGCTTTCTATGTGAGAAACACAGTCATGATGTGCTTAATATGGACAAGTGCCCGACTACAGAAAGTTCTGACATTCATGGTTATATCCATTGGCCACCCATCAAGACAAACGATGGCACCACTAAGATGATAGATAGAAGTAAAAAGATTTTTGGAATGTAAGCCCTATGGGGGTTGGGTTATAAAGTGCCGTTTTTGGAAGAATACTGTTGGTTATACAATATCCAGCAATGCCTCTTCCCACTGCGGCTGTGTCTTTTATAGACTGTGCTGTAGATGTGCTCTGCGGTCTCTTCTTGTGACCCTCCTCTCTTTTATATGAATTATCTTGTAGCTTGTGAGCTTCATTTTGAGAACACGAAGATTCCCATTGAGAACGTCATTGGAGAAGTTGGAGGAGGTTTTAAAGTGAGTTTTTGTTCCCCGAATACCAGTCTGTATATAATGCTGACATATTTCGTGGCACTTTATTGTTCTTTAAAGCTCCTTTTCATCTTCGTCTTGTATTTCCATATATTGTCAGCTCAGTTTTCCACCATTGAATCTGCCTCCGATATATCATTAGAGTTTGCACTTTACCCCATTTCCCACCCAACATATTAACACACACCACGCTTGCTCTTACAATCACACATGTATAACACACACAACGCTTTCTCTTACAATCATACATGTATAATACACACAACGCTTGCTCTTACAATCATACATGTATAATACACACAACGCTTGGTCTTACAATGATACATGTATAACACACACAATGCTTTCTCTTACAATCATACATGTATAATACACACAACCCTTGCTCTTACAATGATACATGTATGTTTTTCAGGTTGCAATGAATATTCTTAATAGTGGACGCTTCAGTATGGGCAGTGCCTCAGCGGGGATGATTAAGAAGTTGATAGGTAATGTGACGTCCATCTTTCTCCTTTCCATTTGTTATGTTCCTGGTAACTCTATAATACTTTCTTATAAAATAGTAGTTATTCTTAGTAAGCAGCCATTTAGTCCCTATCCACAGCATAGGAGTAGGTGCCTAATCACAGGGTCCAACCACTGGGACCCCCACAGAATGCACCAATAAGAGCCCTCTCTCTCCTATGTGAATGGGAGCATAATATGAACATTTCTCCATTCTCTTCTATGGGACTTGCTGATCACTGTCCTAGATCATCCCCATTTTCTATACAAGTGAATTGAGTGATGGTTGCATGTGCACTACCCCACTCCATTCACAGAAGAGGACATGTGGACCCCTTTTGTCACATCCCATACTCTCCTAGTGAGTGCCATCTTCGGGGTGTGTTTACACAGTCAGATTATTATTATTTTTAAGTTATGAAGGTTTTCAGCCTTGTGTTTCATATCTGATTTTGGCTTCAGAAACTGTTTTAGTTTTCCACGTTCATGTTTTCTAAAACTTTTAAATGGACTTTTCGAAAACCATTTAATTCATGATCTATTCTAAAGATTGGTGGAGGTCTGATACCCAGGCACCTGCCCGATCAGATGTTGGCTGCAGCAGTCACTACTTACCAAGTACAGTGGTGCAGCAGCTGTGCCTGGTATCACAGCGCAGCCCGTTCACTTGAATGGGACTGAGCAGTAATCTGGTAATGTGACATCACATGGTCTAAGAAGTGAAAGTGGTGCTGTCACTTCAGTCAGCTGATCCTGGGTGCCCTATAGATAGGTTTTTGATTCTTAAGTCCTAGACAGCCCCTTTATTTCAAATGGATTTGGGTGTTATGTTACAAATGAATAAACCTTGTATTGTGGTGGGTGATTTATTCTTTTTGTTTTTAATAGTAACATTTTTGATAATGTTCTATAGAAATGACAGCAGAATATGCCTGTACAAGGAAACAGTTCAACAAGAAGCTCAGTGACTTTGAACTAATTCAGGTAAGTCTCCGGAGTCTATTCTCTCAAGTTCTTCACGGCAGTATTGACAAGGCAGACCTCTGTATTATAAGTAGAAGTGCTCATCTCCAGCCCTAAATCTTTTACCATAGAGCCAGTGTCACAAGGCCGTTGTTTTAAAAGGCTCTAGAAGAGCAGGAAACAGAGGGAGGGCCCTACGTAGGCGCCTTTTTATAACTTAAGCTTGAGAGCCATCAGAAAAGGTAAAGTAAGGAGGTTATTAGAATTTAACATTAAAGGGATTGTCCAGTATTAGCAAATGTTTTTTGTGTAATGAAAAGTTGTGTAATTCTCCCGTATACTTTCAGTTTTTTATTTCTTTCTTCAGACCATGTAGTATAAGGATTGGAGGCCCAGGGAAGATGAGGAAACTTAAAAAACTTCCTCAGCTGCCTTGGGCTCTGGCATGACACTATGTTATTGGTGATTCTAGCTGACATCAAACAGCACTGCAACTCTTGCATCTATGTGTCACAATGCCATGTGGTGCTGAGGACCAATCAGCAGCCAATGACGTCAGCTAGAAGTACAGAAGACAGCAGGGAGTGGTACGAGAGCTCAGGATGGGAGTGAGAACGTTATTTGTTTGCTCACCTCCCCTGGGCCCCCTTATTATCCAGACCCCTGAGATTAATAGCAGTTTCGGATCAGCTGTGTTTGGCCCGAAACTGAAATTAAAAGGGGCGTGGCTTAAGTAATCACCACTAGGTGAAATGATTTGGGTCGTAAACTTCCAACCCTAGACTACCATGCGTCAGATCAATGGAGGCTTTCCACCATGTCTATTACTTGTTGTATAAGGTAGATTGCCATTCTTTGTAATACATTTTATCCTCTGATTCTCCAGGAGAAATTTGCCCTCATGGCTGAGAAGGCCTATGTAATGGAAAGCATGGCATACCTCACCGCTGGCATGATGGACCGACCAGGGTTTCCAGATTGCTCAGTTGAAGCCGCCATGGTTAAGGTAATAAGGAAATCCTACTTATAGCAGCAACTAAATACTGAGTACTAAAGCAGCATGTAAACCTCAGCTGACTTGGACTTTTTGACCATCCCTGTTATAGAGAATCACATTATTCATTCCTCCTTGTTTTAGGTGTTCAGTTCTGAAGGAGCGTGGCAATGTGTCAGCGAGGCGCTGCAGATCCTTGGGGGCTTGGGATACATGAAGGATTATCCATATGAACGTTATCTAAGAGACTCTCGCATTCTCCTTATATTTGAGGTGAGTGCCTGCATCCGTCTTACATTGAACAGTTCCCTTTGGACATAGAGATCCTGTGATGTCACATCCGGGCCATGCGCAGCTTTGTTACAAAGTTCACACAATGGCCCTGGTTTATTATGCCTTATACACCAATATTTCGGCCTTGCTAGATTTATTGTTAATTATGCCAGAAATCAGGTGTAAATGACATGGGGAATTTCACCAGTTACGAGCAGCTACGTTTTCCACTAGGCGCACAGCCCATAGCTCAGGGCCTATAAAGACTGGCATTTAATGTCGTCATTCTTCGTAAATCCGCCCCATTAGTGTACATAGTACAATTTTGAAATGAAATCAATATATATATTTTTTTTTTTTTAATGTAGATTGTGAGCCATATAGGGCTCACAATGTACATTTTTTTTCCCTATCAGTATGTCTTTGGAGTATGGGAGGAAATCCACACAAAAACGGGGAGAACATACAAACTCCTTGCAGATGTTGTTCCTGGCGGGATTCGAACCCAGGACTTCAGCGCTGCAATGCTAACCACTGAACTACCCCATCAAATTTTTATATTTTTTTTTCTCTTCATATTACATTTACTTTGAATACTCGACATGAATGACAAAGCTTATTGTATTCATATGGTACAATATAATTGTGATGGCTTCCTTGGTTTTAGGGGACTAATGAAATCCTCCGGATGTATATTGCCCTCACTGGGATGCAGCACGCAGGAAAGATTTTGACTGGCAAAATAAAGTAAGTGAGATAATTGCAATGTGCTCGGTATTCAGCAGATACTTGCATCAAACACAACACAATGTAGCTTTAGTCAGTATATTAATTTTAATTTCTAATAAAAAGATTGAAAGTGGAGGTTATAAAGCTCCATCTGTGTTTTGTCATTGCATGAATGGATAATACAGGCAACTAAGAAACTTTATATTTGTTTATATTCGCTTTCTGCTATTATCAGGCTGGTACCCTGCTCCCCCTCACTCTGATACACTGTCTTTCACTCCAATTCCTGCTATACTACCATCTCAAGATCAATTCTAGGTCACATGATACCTGTGCATAGAAATGGGAAGGGGAGGAAAGGACAGAAAGTGCAGGAGATAGAAGATGCTGAATAGAAGTTTTCTATGACAATGAACAGCACATTATTCACATCAGTGCAAGTCACCACTTCTCTATATGTGTCCTCCACCATCCTGAGGCTGTTCTGCCATATACTGCACATAGCGAGTCTAGGAAGATCAGAGAGGAATACAACCTATACATATAGCATTGGGAAATTGCAGAATAGACATCATGAAATGGTCATAAATTGGGATATTCCTCATGTACACACACAACAGCTTGAAGTGTCGCCTCCAATGACAAGTACGTTTTAATGTCCACTGCTGGATTTCTCTTAAAATAGACTAATGCAAAACTCTGATCAAATCTGCATGAAGGTTTACTTAGGTCATGCAGCAACAAAAATCTTCAGCCTAAGTGCTGGTTAACCAGGTGTTCCTACCTTGTACAAAATACAGAAAAGTGACCAAGAGAAAATGCCGCCATAGCTTAGGGTGGATTCACATCTGCGCGCAGTCTCCGCTTTGCGGGTTTCAGTCTTCTGCCTGGGAAACTGGACAGGAGATGGAAACCCAGGAGTCCATTTTCAAACCCATTCACTTGAGTGAGTGTTTTGTGGTCTCCGCGGCGAAACCGTTTTTTTTACCCGGACACAAAGCCCTGTATGTCTGACACTGTGTCCAGTTAAAAGAATCAGTTTCGCTGCCGAGGGGCACAAGACGCTGTGTGAAGAGACCACAGCATCACGTAAGGGCTATAGCAACTTCATTTAACATGAGGCACACCGCTGTACATCATATAGGAATGTGCTCTGTAGCTCAGCCATATTCACATGAACCAGACAAAGCTGCAAACAGGTCACTGAAGTGGAAGTGTCACTTAACAGAGTGCTGTTGCTTTGAGTGGCTGATCTGTGGGGGTGCTGGTTATAGGACTAATCAGATACTGACAACCAATCCTAAGGATGTGTCCCCAATATGTTTCTCTGAAAAGCCCCTTTAAGCATAAATCTGTACAATGTATCAGGCTACAATTCTGCTTCACATTGTCCCTATGCAATGTGACATGTATAATGCATATGGTCTCCTTTTTCAGGGAGCTGAAGAAGGGAAGTCTTTCAGTGGCCTTTGAAATGATTGGCAAGAAATTAGGAAGGTCTTTGGGGAGGAAAGTCGATTTAGGACTAACCGGAAAAGATGGCGTTGTGCATCCAAGCCTTGAAGTGAGTGATTTATAACACTTAAGGGTTTTTACTTCCATTAAAAGTGGAAGGAAGTGCCAGTGACCTTGTAGCCTCAGCAATCAGCGTCACAGGGGCCTCTTATCCTAACAAGGTGCAGTTACATTTCTGCGATGGGAATACCCCTTTAATATACTCACCTACGATTAGTATATTTAATAGTCCTGCTCCCTGGTCAGTCCCTGCAGGTAGGGAATAACTGATCAGTTTGGGTTTATCCCATCAATCCTGAGACTGGGAGTTCTGTCCCTGTATGCAGAAATTCACCTCCATCTCCGTGGGACTACTGTGGTCAATATGGGATAAGCATCTATAGTAGGAAAACCCCTTCAAATATTTCTTGTTTGATTGAAAAACTATTGTAAATTTTCATATTTTTAATAGGAAAGTGCTCAGAAACTGGAGCAGAATATTCATTATTTTAGCAGTGTGGTGGAAAGTCTGCTGTACAGATTTGGAAAGGTAAGAAATGCTTGCAATATTTTATAATAGGTAATTTGTTTTTCCTGTTTTTGGGGTGAGGGCGGTGGTTAGGCAGGTTACTTTTCAGCCCTGTCTAACACACTGGACATTTGGGGCTTTATCTATGGCCACTTTCATAGTTGACACCTTTTTGTTGTGTATGTAAAATATGACTGAGCAGCCCCTGGAGAGTTGGGTCCGTAGGTCTGTTCAGTTGAATGGATTACTTTGCCCTTTTTCTTCTGTAGATTATGTGCCGTTTACATGGATTGAATTTTGTTTTTCCAGACAATTGTGGATGAGCAGCTTGCACTAAAGAGAGTGGCAGACATTCTCATTAATCTGTACGCCATGACAGCGGTGATATCTAGAGCTAGCCGTTCTATCAGTATGGGCCTACGCAACCATGATCATGAGGCAAGTAGCAGACATTTAATCCACATTCATGTCTTACATAGCAGTAGATTTAGTTTCTATTTATTTACATGACAAAAACATCTACTGTGAGTTACTTAGCTCTCGGCCCTGGCTATTGGGCCAGTCAGACATTGATAGCATGTTCATTGATGATAGTCAATCTCTCTATCTATATGGAAAAAGTGTCTCCTCTACTGCTATTAAAGTACTTTTTCCTTTTCCTCTAGGTCCTGCTCGCAAACCTTTTCTGCTCGGAGGCTTACTTTAAGAACTGCTACATGATGGCTCAGCTGGGAAAACGTAAGGCATAAAAGCCACACGGCTAAATATGGGGAAGTGCTTTATTTGCAGGAGAAGCTTTGCTAAACCAATGCTGTAGCCCCTCTGAATTGCTTAGTGTTGGTTCCCTACTGATTAGAAAGAGTTGGCATATCCTAATGATATGCCATCCCATTCTCATATGGGCCAATGCTTTTAATACTGGCTCAGTATTAACCCCTTCCTGACATCCGCCGTAATAGTACGGCGCTGCCAGGAAGGACTTCCCGCAAACCGCCATAGTACTACGGTGGCTACATGGTGCGCACCATGCCCTGTGAGTGTCAGCCGTATGTTACAGCTGACAATGCCCTGTAACACCCACAATTGGAACCGGGTCCGATCGTGGGTGTTAACCTCCGAGATGCTGGCGGTCAAACATGACTGCCGGCATCTCAGGGGTTTCGGTATATTATGGTGCCGATCAGCACCCCCTACGACAGTTTCGGAGGGGTGCCGGTGTTGGTAATGGGCAGACCGGGGTCTGATTAGTGACCCCGGGTCTGCCCCATGCCGTCCCCTCCATGTACGTGGTTGATCCTGCCAAAAAGGAAGCTGTCAGCCCCGTGCGTCTACACAGGCTGACACGTGTAACCTGTGTATTGCAGCTTACATCTAGTGAAGCAGAGATCAGCAGATCATTGCTTCAATCCCCCATGGGGACAGAAAAAAAAGTTGTAAAAAAGTTTAAATAAGTTTAAAATAAATTAGAAATAAATAAAGCCCCAAAAATCCCTTTTTTCCCATAAAGAAAAATAGAAAAAAAACATATTTGGCATCACCGCGTCTGTAATAATCTGAACAATAAAATTAAAACATTATTTAACCCGAACGGCGCACGTCATAAGAAAAATATAGAAAACCACACAAGATAATGATTATTCACCACCTTTACCTTACAAAATGTTCAATAAAAAGTAATCAAATGGTCAGATGCAAACCAAAATGGTACCAATAAAAAGCAGAGGTCATCCCGCAAAAAATAAGCCCTCAATCAGCTCTGTCTACTGAAAAATAAAAATGTTATGCCTTTCAGAAGATGGCGATGCAAAAATAATTGATTTTTTTCCCCTGCATTGAATTTTATGCTGCACAAATAGCAACACATTAAAAAAATATAAATGAGGTATCGCCGTAACCATACCGACCCGCAGAATAAAGGTAACATGTTACTTATGCTGTACGATAAAAAAATAAATGCTAAAAAGCAATGCCAGAATTGATGTTTTCCTTTTACATCCCACCCAGAAAGAGTTAATAAAATGTAGTCAATAAGTTACAGGGCCCAAAATAGTGGCATTGAAAAGTACATCTAATACCGCAAACACCAAGCCCTCATAGGGCCACATTACCAGAAAATAAAAATCTAGCTTGTACAATGTGAAGACAAAAACCCCAAAAGTCGCCAAATTATTAGGACATAAGTGGTTGCGACTAGAAGGAAATGTATAAGCTGTGCGAGCGTTTTCAGGGGACCCCCCATATTTACAGCTTATGAGAGAGAAGACACCAGTGCTGATCCCCCAGAATGCCCCTCTTCCCCGTCCGTGTCATAGGGGCTAGTGGGAAAATAGAATGGGATTTGGTGTACCCAATTTACTCCGCACAGCTTACACATTCACTTCGGGGTTACTAATGCTCACTACATCACTTGATAAATTATTTGAGGGGGGCGGTTTTCAAAATGGGGTCACTTTCTAGAGGTTTCCACTGTTTTGACACCTCAAGGGCTTTGTAAATGCGACATGGTTCCTGAAACTGATCACAGCCAGATCTGCCCTCTAAAAGCTCTTTGGCACGCATTCCCTTCTGCGTCCCGCAGTGCATCCATATATTAGTTTACACCCACAAGTGGGGTACTATGGTAGTCGGGAGAACTTGCATAACAAATTGTGGGATGCGTTTTCTCCTTTAACCCCTTGTGAAAGTGCAAATTCTAGGGCTAAACGAAAATATTAGTAAAATAAAGTCAAATGTGTAAATTTCACCTCCATTTTGTCTTAATTCCTGTTAAGCACTTATAGGGTTAAATTACTAGGTATATGTTGTTTTGGCTTATTTAAGGGGTGCAGATTTGAAAATGGGGTGATTTATGGGGGGCTTAAATACAAGGGTCTTTCAAAACCCCTTCATAACTGGATTAGTGCCTCAAAAAAATGGGTTTTGGAAATTTCTTGAACATTTTGAATATTGTTGTTTCACTTGCAAATCTTATAATGTCCGTAAAAAATAAAAGGGTGACTAAAGTTTGATGCCGACATAAAGCAGAGATCTGGTACATTAGATTTATGATATAATTTTGGCGGTCTGACTATAATTTCAAACATAAAATGCATATTTTTCAAAATTTCCACCAAATTTCCTATTTTTTCAAAATTAAACACAAAACATATCAACCAAAATTTACTACTAACATGAAGTATAATGTGTTACGAAAAAAACTATCAAAATCACTTTGGTAAGTTAAAGCGTTCCAAAGTTATTGCCACATAAAGTGACACATGTCAGTTTTGAAAAATCGAGCTTGGTCAAAAAGTGCCATCAGCGGGAAGGGGTTAAAGTTGTGTGCCATGATCAAACCACTAAGTAACATTCACTGCGATAGATTTATTATTTATCTTACACCAGATATCTGGCGTCATAAACATCGGGTTTGCTACATGTAAGCCCCAGCTGTGACACTGGTGATTTTGCTCCTCCCTGAAAGTGATAGGAGTGTCTTAGTAGATTTAAGATCATTTACTGCAGCATGGCCTGGTGAAAGAGCCATTACATTTATGAATGCGCTGGGGTTATAAAGACGGCATGTCCCTTTGACACACATTTATAACCTTATAAAATTGTACACATTTATATGTTGGCTTCACAGGGGCACCAATACCAATTAATTTCAGCCACAAACATGGTATGAATACATTGGTAGATCTCCATCACTATGTCCTGTGGTTAGAGCTTCTATTCCCTGAACCAGTAACATACCTTGTGCAATCCTTTTCATGCTTCTGTAACTAATATTGTTTGTTTGTTTGTTTTTCTCCCCCTTCAGATTGTCCAGAAAATCAGGACGACAGTATTAAGAAAATAGCAAAACATGTCCTAGAAAACCGCGCTTATACCTGTTCTCACCCTCTGGACAGAACTTACTGAAAATGGAGCCAGGCGTAGCACAAGTTGTTGCAGAATGTTCACATAGCTTTACACTAAGTGCTAACACCACCAGCATGGAGCGCTGCTGGCATGTACTGTAATTTTGTACAATTGTTCATAAAGTTTTTTAAATCTGTATTAAACCTTTTACTATTAGGGGATGGCAGGGCAATTAAAAATAATTGACATTTGACTCGGTGTGAACTAGGCTCAGATTGATTATTTTACACCCTTATACAGCCATTGGATAGTGTACCACTACTGACTGGGGTTGAGCCGATCTTGACTTTTCAGGATTAAATTTCATTTTTCATTCGAACCCGATCTCGATCCCAATGCAAGTCAATGGGATTTTTTCTATTAATCGGAGATCGGATTTTAAAAGCAATCCTATTCACTATACAGCATGGAATCTAACAATTGAATGCTTTAATTGTTAGAATCCACGCTGCGTAATAAATCACTAAGTAGCCAGAGGAATTTTTTTTAATCCTCTGGCTACTTAGTCTCCCCCTGGTGTCCACTTACCTGCAGAGATGGCTGGTCCTGTGCCCGGTGTTCTTCTTCGCCTCGTTGCCCCCTGCCTCCCAGATTAGGAGAGTGTGAGTGGGTACTGGGAGGGGAGACGTCACATCTCCCCACCCACCCACACTCTCCTAGGCCACTAACCTGGGAGGCGGTGAGGCGAGAAGAGCAGCGTGGAGTGGCAGCGAGGCGAAGAAGAAGCAGAACACTGGGCACCGGAGCAGCCATCTCTGGAGGTAAGTAGCTACTAGAGATGTTAGTTTAGTCTCCCATTAGAATGAATGGAGGCAGCCGGTGCGCAGGGGGTTAAGGCTGTGTGCCAGCTGCTTCCATTCATTCCTATGAAACCGCAGCGGAGCCTTCACACTGAGTATACACTCCACTCAGAATGAGCGGAGCGTATACTAAGTGTGAAGGCTAAGCAAAGCATTGTGGGAAATAGTACCGATCTGAATGCTGGAACCGCCTGGCAATTCAAATGGATAGTCACACCAGTGTCACAGGATCATAGGTATCTCTAGTCGCACTGTCCAGTAGAGGATGGGAAAATGGACAGAGGAGAAGGAATACGCAAATCTAGGGGAGGGACAGAAGATGTGATGGTTTGGTACAAAGGAGACTACAAAGAAAAATAAGAGATGTGGGCAGATGCAAAAGAGGACTCTGGAACTTGTCGGATTTCACGCTACACAAATATTAGTCCCTTCTGCATACCAGAAGATCCCGTGGTGGTGTGACTGGTACAAATGAAGCCTAGAAAGCTAACAAGAAATGCAGAATAAATTAAATTGGCCTCATAGCATTACAGCACATGAAGTTACTCTATATTCACACCTGTGCCTGGTATCTGCCCGTTGCAAATCCACTTAAAAGAAACAAAACTTTTTTTTCTTGATAAATCAAAATGTCACAGTGCAAACTATAATCCCTCTTATTTGATGGATCCTTTAAAGGGATCCTATCATTCAGATGGAATTTTTTGTGACTAACAAATCGGAATAGCCTTAAGAAAGACTATTTGTCTCCTACCTTTAGATATCTTCTCCACGCCGCCATTCCGTAGAAATCCCAGTTTTTGTCGGTATACAAATGAGTTCTCTCGCAGCACTGGGGGTGGGCTCCAGCACTTGAGCAGCACTAGGGGCGTCCCCAATACTGCAAGAGAACTCTCCAGCGCCGCCTCCATCTTCTTCAGGAACGTCCTCTTTCGGCACAGGCGATGAAACTTGTAGGCTTCAGGGCAGAGCCGACTGCGCATGCCCACAGGACAAAAGAAAATGTAAGCGGCCATTTTTCTAATGGTCCCGGGCATACGCAGTAGGCTCTGCCCGAGGCCTACAAGTTTCATTGTCTGCGCCGGAAGAGGACGTTCCTACAGAAGATGGAAGTGGCACTGGAGAGTTCTCTCGCAACATTGGGGCCTGCCCCCAGTGCTGCAAAAGAACTCATTTGCATACCGGTGAAAACCGGGATTTCTACAGGACGGCGGCGTGGAGAAGACATCTAAAAGTAGAAGACCAATAGCCTTTCTTAAGGCTATTCCGACGAGTTAGTCACAAAAAATTCCATCTAAATGATAGGATACCTTTAAAGTGTCCATTTGCCTGTTTTTGGCACTCCTTCCCCCCCCCCCCCCCTTTCATCCTGAGCATGCAATTAAGGGTAAAAACTGATTGATTGCAAAGTGGACAAATACAAATTACTATCCATTGTTAATAGTTAGTGTCCACCTTCCATAGATTGCAAAATTTGTTGGAGTATTTGTGTGTACCCTTATTTTCTAGACGGAGCATAAGTGCTGAAAGTCTGACACTTGACTCCGTCTAAAAGAGCAGATACTTGGTGGTAATGGTCCAAACGCACACAGTGGATGGTTTAAATAGGGGGGATAGTACTCTAACATAGTCTTGAATTGTCAAGGGGGGAGAGTTCCTCACAGCCCAGTGATGACACTGAGCTAGGAGGAACACCTTTTCTGACAGTGGGGAGATATCGGTGCTGAAATTAATGGTGATGGCTGTCTCCTTTCTAGCGGTATATAGAACCTCACATTCATAAGAATATGAAAGGACCTCTAAAAACCCACTGAAATCAGGTTGTTTGGGTTTTATTGTTTTTTTTTGTTTTAAATGACCTGTTTTAATCCATTTTTATGATCTTTTCAACAGATCACAGAAACTGATTAGGTGCAAAGATGACAACACTGGTGTGAACCCTTCCTTAATAGCTTGTCATTTCATAATTAACAATTCCTAGCGAACTATTACCTACTTTTAGGCTGAGGCTCCACATTGCAGAAACGCTGCTTTTTGTTGCAGATTTTGCTGAGGTTTTTTGAGCCAAAACCAAGACTGACTACAGAAGGAATGGGGAATATAAATGAAGCTTCTAATACTTCTCCCTTTTGCTAAATCCATTTCTGGCTTTGCCTCAAAAATCCGCAGCAAAATCTGCAACAAAAAAAAGCTGTGTTAATGAAACATGGGGCCTCACCCTTAGGGTGCATTCACACTGAGTAAACACGCGTCTATTTTTGCAAAATACATGTGTAAAAATAAGACTCCCATTGACTTCAATGACATTTTACAGGCGTATTTTTACACGTGTAAAAAATATCATTGAAGTCAATGGGATAGCAAAATTTAGTGTAATTTTACTCTACAAAATAAGCTAGCGTTTACTCAGTGTGAACTTACCCTTAGATGGATATGTGCAGCAACATGCACAGGTCATTTAGCTCGCCCATTCCTATCATACTCCCTTGAGTGGATTGTGCTTTCCTGCCTCAGACAGCAATAGTCGATGCCTGAATGGTGGAGCGCAGAGCTCCAACTCTCTCTGTGCCACGAGGATAGAAATACAGTTCAAATTAGAACTTGCCACAGAGGACACCACCTGATGGTGAGAGAGTCCCTGCTGCCCTGGAGCCTGATCCAGGAGCATCATTTGCCTTATGGCTAAAGCAGCTCTGGGCGAGGTCCCTCCACTTTAAGTAGAACACAAGCTGTAAATGTAAGCACCAGCTTGCATTGTTCGCATGACAGACCATCTAGCCTAAACAAACGGTATTATAAATTCTGTATGTGATCAGGTCTTCAGACTAATGTTGATATGGTAAATGGTGCTTATTTCAAGCTAAGATCACCTTCTCTTCTCCATGATGTGTTCAATTAATGGTTCTGTGTTGGGGGACTCATTTTGGATCACTCTTGATGTTCCTTAGGGGGGGGGGGGGGGGGGGGATAAAAAAAATAATTAAAGAAGTCAGAGAAACCTGCATAAAATTCTGTGCACGAGAGAGGGTTAATTTACACGTTATTATGGTATTTATTGACTGTGGATATATCACTATAAATCTAGGTCAGGGGTCCTCAAACTTTTCAAAAAGAGAGCCAGTTCACTGTCCCTCAAACCATTGGAGGGAAAAATATAGTTTCAAAAAGATTTTAAAAATTACATGCTCCACAGTACACCCCCTACTGGGGTTCACAATACTCTCCTCAATGCCTGCTCGGTTCACTGTGAAGTATTTGATTGACTGTTACCATGCCTGCACAGAGGATAGGTTTTTTTTTTTTTTGTCCTATAGGCAAAGTGGAAGAAGTGGGGGTCAGGTTTCTCTGACTTCTTTTATAAATCCCCCCCCCCCCCCCAAGAAACATCAAGAGTGGTCCAGAATGAGTCCCCCAACACAGAACCATTATTTGAAATGGGACTTGATCTCCCGTTACATAATCTGCCAACCAAATGGCAAATGTTGCAAGATGGGTCCAAGGCCTGTCTTACAGAGGTGGGTAAAGCAAACAGTATCTAAGGTTAGGTTCACATCTGTATTTGGTTTTCCATTCATGGGAGGGGGTCCACTTGGGATCCCCAAATGTAGTACAAGCACTGGTGAGAACTCATTGTAACAAAGTTGAGTACACTCCTCACATTTTTGTAATTCTTTCATTATATATTTCCATGGGACAACACTGAAGATGACACTTTGATACAATGTAAAGTAGTCAGTGTATAGTTGTATAACAGTGTAAATTTGCCATCAGAGTCATTCAACACACAGCTATTAAAGGGATTCTCTCACTAGAATCCCTTTTTAAACTAAATACATGTAGGAATAGTCTTAAGAAAGACTATTCTTCTCTTACCTTTATTATTCTGATGCGTGTCGCCGTTCCTTAGAAATATCTTCTTTCTTCCTTATGCTAATGAGTTTTCTCACAGCACCGTGGGCATCTCCAGTGACAGCCTATGTCTTCTTCTCTGTCAATTTCTCTCGCGATCCACTTCTCTTCTTCAAAAAGCCCCAGCTATGCATGTTCGTCGGCCATTTATACTGTGGCCAAATGGGAGAGGTGCCATGTTGAACTTCCAGTGGCCAGTTTCAGAGAGTGTAAGAGCGATACCACCAAAATTAAGACATTGGTTCTCCATTCACACCTGAGACCTTGTTGCCAGCGATTTAAACATTAACGGCTCTAGATTAACCCCTTAACCCTTTCACTGCCAAGGGTCTCTGGAAATTTTGCACCACCAGTAGCCGGAGCAATTTTCACAGTTTTAAGATGAACAAATCAAACCTAAATTGCAACATTAAAAAAGCATCCAACCCCCTCATACCTATATATTTTCTTAAAGTAGACACCTGCAGCATTGTCAGAATGCCACTTGGCACTGTATACGACCCGGCACCTTCATACAATTTTGATTTAAAGTGAATGTTTTATGAAAAAATGCAAATAAATGTATATTAGTTGCTAAAAGCGGAAACCAAACAAAAAAAATATATGCACAAAACCTCGTAAAAATAAGAGATCAACATGTTCAGAGTTCATACATATCACTATGGCCTACACCCGCATGCACAAGTCTTCAGAAAATCACCAGAAGGAACAAAAATTGCTTTGAAGCTGGATATGTTACAAAAGTATCATCCTATAAAATGTAGGGATTACACACTATGAAAAGTAAGTGAACCCCTAAACCCTATATATTTTTTGAAAGTAGACAACCTGAAGTTTACAAATATCTTAATGGGTCATCGATAGCCACATCCACCTTCATGCAACTTTGTGACAAACACAAAACATCTTTTGAAAAAATGCACTTAAACACATATTTGCACCTAAAACTCATGTTCAATCTCAGATTCATATACAAAATACATTTAAAATAATAGCTTAAGGTGTATACAATGTGTATATATACTATATGTACCACAAACATCAACTACAACAAGAGCTCGGACTCCCCAAAGCACGAATACAGAAGACAAGCAGGATTTTGCTGTTATTCACTGATATGTTAAAAATCTATACTGCATCTACCAAACTGTGACTGTGATACCAAAATCTAACTTTTTTCATATTGCACAGCATACCGTATATAAAAACACAACTTAATGTTTCATATATACAACCACTTTCATGCAACTTTGCAGCAAAGAGATTGCTAGCAAAAATTGCACAAAAATTCAAATTTGCCACTAAAGTGCGACTCAAGCAATCCCTTTCTGCAAACAAAATGTACTTCCTAAAAAACTGCAATATGTGAGGAGTTCATACATACCACACATGTATATTTACACAGTACATACCACACTATACATACAGTACATACCACACATGTATATATTTACAGGGGCGGGTGTTAAAGAAACGCCAAAATCGCAGAAATGCGCCATCACATTTTGTGCATGCAAATTAAATAGGACTTTACATAAAAATATTATTTTCCATCCCCCTATAAAAATTTTAGCAATGTATACGTTCATCTCTAGTGATAATCGTTATTACCTTATAATAGCCTATACAATGTACTAAGAATGTACTAAGAAGCTGGAAAAAAAAAATTAGTTTTAGTTGAAATAGGAAAAAAACACATTTGTACCTAATTCATTTGAGTTGAATTTTTATGGCATTCACTATGTGGTAAAAATGACACGTTACCTCTGTATATCTAGATATAGATATATATATATATCCTACGAATATTATAAATGTGAAATTTTGCGTGTTTGTGCCAAATTTCATCCAAATCCGTTCAGCCGTTTTTGCATGAAAGAGTAACATAGATAGTTTGTAACCTCGATTAACACATAGGCTTCACAACTGTTATGAATTAATGTTCATATACTATTGTAAAGTGCTCTTGGCAGCAGGCTGATAAAACTTGATCCGTTATCTCTGTACGTAAACACACAGCTAACCCTGAGACCACTGTGTACAAGCCTTTGCATATTATCTGATCTGCTCCAGGCAGTGCTGACACATTGGATGGGAAAACACCTTTAATCCAAATTGGGAGTTTGTCAATTTTAAACATGCTGGGAAAAAGAAAATCTAATCTAAATTCAAACGAGAGCTATGAAGATAGCCAGAAGTCAACAGAGTTCTCCTCAAGTGGAGTGAAAGGGGATCATCCAGTCACATTCAATATATGGCCTCCCAGCGAGAGGGGGGGGGCTAGTATAAATAAATAAATATACATATACATATATACACACTATTTTGGAAATGTTCTGATGGTTTGTTCTCTTTTTATTCCACGTTTTATATTAGACTAGACATGATATACAGGATATTTTGTGATGTTACTATAATCGCCTCTATCCCTAACTGGGATACAAATTCAATCCTCAATCTCAATGGGCACTGACTGCTACACTTTCTCTTATAACAAACAACACTTAGCATAAAACATAACTTTTAATGTCAAATATGGTCAGCTAAAATCTTTCAACGGTATAGCTAGGGCTAAAATTAGAATACATAACTCAATAAGAAAAGTAGGGAACACTATAGAGATATAGCTTTTTTGCAATGTTCCTAGATACTGCAGGGTAGTTCAGCTTAGGGGAGTGATAATCACAACTTAACAGGTGACGGTTAGCACTAAATAGGTGCCTAGATGATGATAATCTCACTGATACTGTAGCTGATAACAATGTTGTATAGAGTAAATACCTTCTTCCCCCCTACTGTTTTGATGCTGTTCACACTGCCCTAAAGCGTCCACTCAATAGCAAAGTTAACCTGACACCTAAACATATAACTAGTGTCCCTGTCCACTTGATAAATATGCCATTCTATAGGGTTCACACTAGATATGCTGTAAATAATTAATCTCTCTACGCGTTTCGATTACATATTCTCATCAGGAGAGGATAAGGAAAAATAATAAAGAAGATGTTGCAGTAAAAACCGCATTTCCCGGTTCCCCAATGGTGGGAGCCAGTACTCAGTGTCGACATTTTATATTAGGCAAAGTGTTGAAAAAAACTCCCATTTGGTTTATGCTTACCTTTTTTCTTTTTTTTTTGTCATCTAGGGAAAGGGGGGGATTTGTGTGTTTTTTTTTAATCTTTAGTGTGGGGTTTTTTTTTAGACTTTTAAAAACTTTTATCCCTTTTCTTTTATTTTCAGACCCCTAAGAGACCTTTAATCCTAGGGGGTCTGAACGCTCATACATACTAATGTATTGCAGTGTATAGCAAAAATCCATTCCCTTCTATAACCTGCTGCCTATAGTAGTGTGTAATAGAACGGATGTAATGACAAGCCTGAGAGCACTCAATAAGCTCCCGGCTGTCATGGCAACCAATTGTCGTTCTCCGATAACTTTCTGGAGGGTGGCAATAGGTTAAAGATGGCAGGGCCCATGATGCTTGCGCACTTTAGAATCCGCAGTCACGTTTAACTGCGGCATCTAAAATGTTAACGGCTGCGATCGGTTTTGGCAAAGATCACAGCTGTTAGCGGCAGGTACTGGCTGTATCATACAGGAGATTAACCATCTCCATGTGATGAATGATGACACAATACAAATCATTTTTGGCCAGTTGTAAGAATCATGTATTATATCGTGTATATTATGTATCGTGCTGCCCAAAATGAGTCAGAAGATGCTGTTCTGGTGGAAAAGAGAGCTGTCACTTTCCACAGGTCTTCTGGATGACATCTTCTATCTGCTGCCCTCATGGCTGGGTCTTTATTATGACTGGGGGCGGATTTTCATGGAAGTTTTCAGGTTGGCTTTAGGAGAACCAATTTGCTGGAACAATAGCCGCAGGCAAACCTCTCAGTGCCAAGAGACGCTTTCCAACGTCCAACTCTAGAGGGATAGAACAAGCTTATATTACAGACAAGTCCTAACAGCACAAACAAGGCCAAAGTAACAAAACAAAATAAATTATAGAGGGGTTTTCCGGGCAAATATATATATATATATATATATATATATATATATATATATATATATATATATATATATATATAGTTTAAAAAAAAAAAAAAAGCACTGTTAGAGTTATTAATGGAATAATAACTGTCCCCATATAACTTTAGCAGTGTTTTGAGGGATTTCTGGGTTTCTCTGGGAGTACCTAGCATCTTCTGCATTTGTTTACATGGTGGGTGTAGCGTCCTCCTGCAATGAATTTTGGTAGTTGTAGGGTCTCACACTATCTCCAGCTCACTCCTCCCCCTCCCTCCCTAACACCCCCCAATGCTAGCCTTTCTTAACTCACTCAGCCCACCCCCACTCTATTATATTTTACCAGTGTTCTTCTGGTCTTCCTTCTGCCGGGAACCCTCAATGCTGTGCCCGTAGTCTTCAATACACATGCCGACACACGCGTTAGTATCGCTGAAGCCGAGAACTATTGCACATGCTCCCAGCTTGCACAATATAGATGTATTGTCGGCTTCAACGTTACCAACGTGTGTGTCAGCATCATCATCATCATCATCATCAGAGGAGGAGGAGCCGTCCCCCGGGAAAGGAAGCCCAGACTGGAAGAAGATGGGTAAGTATGATGGTGTGAATGGGATGGGGAGTAGTAGTGACGATCCATTTCCAGAAATGAGGAAACGGATCATAACCGGATAGTCAAAAATGTTCCTGGGGCGGTCTTATGACCACCCCAGGGATATGGGTAAATAAGAATTTTTGATTAGTAATGTATTTATAAAGTAGGAGGGGGGAGAGTGTTTAGATTAGTGTAGGGTTTTAGGGTTATCCCAGACATGCCCTTTAATTTATTACTGTGGAAACCAGACTATAGATGTGAAGCAAGCAGTGCTGGTAACTAACACATTGCACATGCTCACATAGCATAGGGAAGGCCTAAAATACAAGATCATCATCAATCCAGTATCACGCTCCGGTCTGTCCATGGTTTATGTACTTGGCACAAAGCTGGGCTTATATAACAGATTGTATCTTACCTGTGTTCGCAGCCTGAGCATTGATAGACCACCGGGTAGTTGATCTCAAATTCATGGTATTTAATAATTGGTGGGAGCTCAGGATGAGTCAGGGCTGCTGTCTCACAGAAGAACTTCCAACGCTATCCATGGCCAGCATTTCCATCTCCATCGATGACCCAGCAGGCAGCATGACACATCTCATGGATTAATATGTCTCGTACTCGGTCTGAAGACAATGAGAGATAGATTTATACTCAATGCAACAGAAACTTGGAAGATTTCACAGCAGTCATTGTACATGATGAGAGACATACCTGCAGAATCGCAGATTTTCTCTGATAAATGTATGGCGGCATATGGACGGCCGTTCTCCTCGCGGAGCTTGGTGAAACCTGCGGTTTTTCTCAGCTTTTTATTCCAGCTGATTTCCATGTCTGCAGGGAGCTAAAAAGAAGACAGAAGGAGAAAAGATATAAGAATAATAAAGATAACTTATGTCTATGAGTATATTCCTCTATATACCATATAATCAATCTATTAACCGTATACCCCACCCCTACCTGTAGCCCCCTATATCTAACCCAACATGTACATGGCTGTTTATTATAATTGTTTACCTTATTCTCAAAGACGGTATCATTAAAGAAGTCGTAGAGCGATCTCGCCAGCTCCTCTTTGTTTTCATGGAAGTTGGAGACATATTTAGAGTATGAGAAAGACAGATCCTTTAGGATACAGTAATTGATGGGACGCTCCTGTTTCCTTTTACTGTAACAAAACATATAAGAAGCTCAGACACCAATAATCCATATATTCTAAGATAATACACATACCACTAAATAATACTGCCCCCTAGTGTCCGGGTAACATAAACCAGATAACATAGTTAGATAAAAATACTCTACCTCTCCTCCTGGACAAGGCTCAGGGTTGGAGAATTGGGATCTAAAAAAACACAAGAAATAACGTCATAAATGTATCAGTAAATTAGTTTGCTATAAAAAATATTACTTTTTTACTGGAAAGATTTTTCTGATCATTACAGAGGCTCAGTTGGATACCTGTGTATGGTACCAGAGTCACCCTCCTCATCTTCAAGGCTCCTTGGAGACCTTGGAATAGGTGAATGAGACTGGAATAAAGAGACAGAAGAAACAATTACAATGAAGCAAAATAAACTGTATAAAAGTGTAAGTAAATACCGCACAGACCAGACAGTGCCATAGAGAACACTGCAGAGAAGTCGCCACTTACCTGATATACAGTCTCCTCATTGTCCTCTATGTCGGACTCAATAATTTGGCAACTCTTTTTACTGACCGGTAACTATAAAGGAAAATATTAATAAATGTGTCATTATTTTACCTTTAATTACCTAGAGGTTTTATACAGAAATAAAAATATTAGCTTATATATCTCCCCCTTTTCCTGAGTATATACTAGATACAGCTTGTCCAGTATAACTTATATGGTGGCATCTAACTGGGCCTGAGGAACACCAGAGGATACTCTGATAGCCGGCAATGACCCTGCAGGCAATAGTGGTAGCAGAAGAAGTAATAGCAGGACCTGGCGCTATAGTATATAGAGGGGTTATGGGCATTACTGAGGGGCAGCTAGCAGTATGAAGCATATATCGCTAGCATTTTTCTGGGCATTTTTGGATATATGGGCAGCCGGGACACTTTCTAACCCATAAGTAAACTAAACCTGTACATGAATTATTTTATAGAAGTGAACAGGGTGACTCAATATCAGTTCTCATGGTGGCCCCAAGTTACCCTATTGTGACCCCAGTATAAGGGATAGGGCTGACACTGGTATATTTGGGTTTATACCCAGGTCACTGCTTGTAAACTAGAATATTGTTCTGACTTTACTGCAAAATCAGCTATAACTATGAGCAATGTGACACACACATACATGCACACACACACATTATAAATAAAAATATATAATAATTAGAGCTGAGCGAGTACTGTTTGGATCAGCCGATCCGAACAGCACACTCGCATAGAAATGAATGGACGTAGCCGGCATGCGGGGGGGTTAAGCGGCCGGCCGCCGTCAAAGTGGAAGTACCAGGTGCATCCATTAATTTCTATGGAGCGTGCTGTTCGGATCGGCTGATCCGAACAGTACTTGCTCATCTCTAATAATAATGTAAATTAAATTATAATGGATTAACAATTGTAAATATTGCAAATCTCTACAATGAAACATCACCCCGCAGTTATACTTATATTGTACTGTACTATAGGATAAAATAGGCCTAAGTAAATTAGTAACAGATAAGATGTCATATGGTGACACACCAAGAGTCACAGGGCCATAGGTAAGAAATACAGAGTTAGCCTCTGGGGCATCACAGCCAAAATGGTAGACAAGCCCTTTTCCCCCCATCAGAAGACATTAGTATAATATACCATTAATGTAACAATGGTATTGCGTGTTTTTGTGATAGGGTGGTAGGATTCTCCAACCCAGTACAAGGAAAAGGAATAAACCACAGCACACACAATAATCGAGATGCAAATTAAGGGTCCGGTTTATTTTATTTTCTCAGATGAGTTTTATAGTAATATAAGGAGTCATCTAATACATATTTAATATGCACATTTGTTCAGAAACATTTTCTGATCAAATTGGGAACATTTTCTCTCTCTCTCTCTCTCTCTCTATACACACAGAATACACAAAGTTGAGTACACTCCGCACATTTTTGTAATAATTTCATTATACATTTCCATGGGACAACACTGAAGGCGACACTTTGATACAATGTAAAGTAATCAGTGTACAGCTTGTATAAAATGGAAATTTTCCATCAGAATCACTTAACACACAGCTAGTAATGTCTAAACTAGAGATGAGCGAACAGTGAACTATTCGAGATTCGATATTCGTTTCGAGTAGAGCCTCAATAGTCGACTACTCTATCGAATCCCATTATAGTCTATGGGAAAAAATGCTCCGATCAGGGGAAACTATTATTCGACTAAAGGAGAGTCACCAAGTCCACGAATAGCAGGAGGAGAGTGTTTAGGAGGAGCGCTGTGCAATTAAAGCGCACGGACGCCATTATAGTCTATGGGGTCCGTGTGCTTTAACTGCCCAGCGCTTGCAGTTGCGCTGATAAAAATTAAGCTCCCTCGTAACCGCAAGCTGCCAGCTCTCCCGACTAACAAAGACGAGCCTGCAGCAAATCAACGCTGGTTCTGCAGCAGGCTCGTCCTTGCTAGTCGTCAGAGAGCTGGCAGCTTGCTGTTACAAGGGAGCTGACTTTTTTGTCATAGGAATTCATTGACCAGTGTACAGCATTCAGCCAATCAACACTGGTTCTGCAAAAGGCTCGTATGTGAGGAAGCAGAGTCCAAGATCGGACCACAATGGAGACTGCTGTGGTCCAATCTTAGACTCCGCCTCCTCACAGACGAGCCTCCGACAGAACCAGCGTTGATTGGCCGAATGCTGTACACTGGCCAATCAACGCTGGTCAATGCATTCCAATGAGGAAAAAGTCCGCTCCCTCGTAACAGCAAGCTGCCAGCACTCCTGACCAGCAAGGACGAGCCTGTTGCAGAACCAGTGTTGATTTGCCGAATGCTATACACTGTATAGCATTCGGCCAATCAACGGTGGTTCTGAATCAAATATTTACTGTGAATAGCTAGTAGTATCGAGTACGAATATTTCAAATGCTGTAGTATTCGATCGAATACCTACTTGATCAAATACTACTCGCTCATCTCTAGTCTAAATCCCTGGCAATAAAAGCGAAAATAGACAAATTGTGCCCAAGTGTCAATATTTTGTGTGGTCACCATTATTTACCAGCACTGCCTTAACCCTCTTGGGCATGGCATTCACTAGACCGTCACAGGTTGCCACTGGAATCCTCTTCCACTCCTCCATAACGACATCACGGAGCTGGTGGATCTTAGAGGCCTTGCATTTCTTCACTTTCCATTTGAGGATGCCCTACAGATGCTCAATAGGGATTAGGGCTGGAGAATTGCTTGACCAGTCCAGCACATTTAGCCTTAGTTTCTTTAGCAAGACAGTGATCATCTTGGTTGTGTGTTTGGGGTTGTTATGTTGGAATACTGCCCTGCGGCCCAGTTTCTGAAGGAAGGGGATAATACTCTGCTTCTTTTTTCCAGATCCTCAGACAGTTCTTTGCCATGTTGAACATCCAGTGACCAGTGTGCTATAACACCAAATTTAAAACATCAGCTCTCCATTCACACCTGAAACCTTGTAACGCTAACCAGTCACATGATCCTGGGAAGGGAAAATGGCTATTGAGGCACTTTTGTTGCCAAGGGATTAGACATTATTGGCTTTGTGTTAAGTGATTCTGATGGTCCACCAAATTTAGCGTCACACAAGCTGTACACTGACTACTTTACATTGTATTAAAGTGTCAGATCTTCAGTGTTGTCCCATGGAAATATATAATGAAATAATGACAGAAATGTGAGGGTGTACTCACTTTTGTGAGATACTGTATGATCTGTACAGGCATCTGTAAAGGCAGCACGTCAGGCTGTGTAACAGAAGGCAGAGTCTTCTCTGCAGGCCTATCTGGTGATGGTGGTCTTGGTCTTCTTTACCGTCTGTTTACAGGCACAATGTTAGTTCTCACACCTTATTCTGCATACTACAGGGGAGTCCTCTCTTCAGGCCTATTTGGTGATGGTGGTCTTTACCTTCTCTGACTCCTGTTTAACAGGCACTACAGTAACTCTCCTCTCAGGCGAACCTATGCCTTGTTCTGTGTGCTACAGGAGAGTCCTCTCTGCTATGCCTTGAAGATTCTGTCTTGAAAAGAAAAACAGATACGGTTTTGCTCCTGTAGAACAAAATTTCTTTTAATCAGAAAAAAATATTTTACAGACCTGTGTCAGTTTCCTTTTATGCCCTTCCCCTTCTTACCTGATGTAGAAAGTCTTATCAGGTTCCTCTCATGAAACACATTGCCTTTTTACATCCTAAATCCACTGTGCCTCTTAGGTGGCCACGATGATAGAGCGCCCTTGACCTTGAGACACTGTAGTACTCAAGTATAAAAGCTATGGAAAAATTTCCTGGTCTTTGGCAAAATATAACACTATGAAAAAGAACACTTACTAGAAGAGAGAGTTGTATGTGTATGTGCAAAAGAATAACAGAGGAGTTGTATAAGAAGTAAGGATCTCAAGAATTGCTATATTATGGAGAATACTGCACTTCTTCTTTTAACTCCTTCCTGACATTCGCCGTACTATTACAGCAGATGTGGGGTCTTTAAAGATGGCGACCACCATTGCTACTTGGGCTCAGCGGAATCCAGAGCTAATGAACTCTGATTACAGGCGCTGCAAGTCAGGACATCGACTCCCCCCGGTACAAAAATGCCCCCTACTGTTATAGTTGTGGGAGCCATCTTTTTTGTTTTCCTTGTCATTGTATTATGGCTATTGAGGCTGGTCTATAACCAGCCCCAATATCTATGTTACAAACCTCCCATAGACTGCAATACAGATGAATGGCAGTCTATGAGAACTGCATTAAAAAGGACTGCAGGTTCAAGCCCCATGGGACTAATAGTAAAAAAAACCCCCTAAAAATAAATAAACAAAACCTAAAAATTGGAATCACTCCCTTTCCCTAGATTTGAAATTAAGATAAATAAACAAAAACAAACATATTAGACATCCCTGTGTCCATAAATGCCCGGTCTGCTAACATATAAAAATATTTTCCCCATACGGTGACTGCTGTAGTGGGAAAAAAATGGAAAGTGCCAAATTGCAGTTTTTTCCCTGTTTTGCTTCCTATAAAAAGCTGAATGCAAAGTGATCAAAACATCAGATATTCCCCAAAATGCTAGAACTAAAAAGTACATGTGGCCCCACAAAAAAAGATGCCTTATGTACCCTCATACATGGAAATAAAAGTTAAAGATGTCAGAATATGGCGACTTCCAGAAATTTTTAATTTTTTCAAAGATTTTTATTTTTTTCTTTAAAAGGCATTAAAATGTAAATTAAAAACAAAAAACAAAACCACAACTATATAAATTTGGTATCCCTGGAATCATATTGACCCACAGAATACAAGTGAAACACACATAGCTCCACAGTGAATGCCATAAAAACAAAATCCGTAAGAAAGTCGCACAAATGCAGTTTTTCTCCAATTTCACCCCATTCTGAATTTTTTTTCAGCTTCCCAGTACATCATTTGGAATAATAAATTATACCATTACAAAGTACAATTTCTGTTGCAAGCATTGAGCCCGAACATG
The DNA here is from genome assembly GCF_031893055.1 of Leptodactylus fuscus. Lineage (NCBI taxonomy): Eukaryota > Metazoa > Chordata > Amphibia > Anura > Leptodactylidae > Leptodactylus > Leptodactylus fuscus. The sequence continues at coordinate 34,919,034 of NC_134273.1, forward strand.
GCTCTGTGAAGGGAAAAATAAAGTTATGGGCTTTGGACGGCAGGAACTCTAACCCCGTTCCCACTGCAGGGATTTTTCAATGTTCATTTTAAATACATCACCACACCTATCATTATAATATAGTTATAATTGTAATATATATATATATATATATATATATATATATATATATATATATATATATATATATATATATATATATATTACAAATAAACTATACAGCATAGACCAGCACAGTGAACCTGACAGGTATAAAAGTAAAGAGAACAGTTTCTACAAGTCAGTCAGTGATTTTGCCCCTTGTCAGTATTTCACATAACACAAGAGTATATAGCAGTGATGGCGAACCTTTTAGAGACTAAGTGCCCAAACTGCAACCCAAAACCCACAAAATTTTCGCGGAGTGCCAACACGACAATATAGACTTAATACTATGCGGATCCACAATTGCGGACAGTTACTGACCAAAAATTACAGTCATGTGGGGCTTTACAGAGCTTTCAATAATACAAACAACGTTGTACTGAAATGTAAAGGTCTCGGCATTTGGTACTTTGAACAATTTATTTTCACTATTTACATCGCACAGGATCTGTTTTATAGTTACCGTGTAATATTCTTACATCCTGTACTAATATCACGTCTGCTATAAAACAGATACTGTGTGATATAAATAGTGAGGGGACCCCAGACAGTATTATATGCTCTGCAGTGGGCCCACCACACAATATTATATTCTCCACAGTACCACAGTAGCCCCCCAGTGTTATATGCTCCGCAGTAGGTGTCCCCCCCCCCCCCACAGGATTATATGCTCCACAGTGGCATCCACACACAGTATTGTGCGCTTATAAATAGCCCCCCCCCCCAGTATTATATGCTCTTTAGTACACCCCCCAGTATTATAAGCCACCCCAGTATTATAAGCCCCCCCAGTATTATACACTCCCCCCAGTATTATAAGCCCCCTCAGTATTATACACTCCCCCCAGTATTATACACTCCCCCCAGTATTATACACCCCACCCAGTATTATAAGCCCCCCCAGTATTATACACTCCCCCCAGTATTATAAGCCCCCTCAGTATTATACACTCCCCCCAGTATTATAAGCCCCCTCAGTATTATACACTCCCCCCAGTATTATACACTCCCCCCAGTATTATAAGCCCCCCCCCAGTATTATACACTCCCCCCAGTATTATAAGCCCCCTCAGTATTATACACTCCCCCCAGTATTATACACTCCCCCCAGTATTATAAGCCCCCCCAGTATTATACACTCCCCCCCAGTATCATACACCCCACCAAGTATTATAAGCGCTCCCCCCAACATCATATACACAGTGAGCCACTCTCATACTCACCCCTGAAGAGCCGCCGGCATCCACCTTCTTGTCACTGGCGGCGCTGATGACGTCATCGCGCCCGCGTCGGGGCAGAGGTCAAACTCTGCAGCCAGTGTAGGCCGCGGTCGCGCGATCCGCGGCCTACCCTGACAGCTTTCAGCTGTATGTGCATTTGCACATACAACTGAAGGCAGTGATCGCTCATCAACGGGGAATCCTGTACCGGATTCCCTGTTGGTGAGCGATCCGGGCGACCGCACGCGTGCCAGCATGGAGGGCTCTGCGTGCCCTCTCTGGCACGCGTGCCATAGGTTCGCCATCACTGGTATATAGCCTGGCTTTAGATGACATAGGATTTTATTGAGAAAGGTGATTCTTATCTGGCCCGGGGGTCTCCATCTACTGTATATGAAGCAGAAATCCTTGGTGGCTCTGGATCTGAATAACATTACGAACGTCATCCGCTATCTTTGGTGCTGAATTGGCTTTGGATTGTCCAGACTGTAAGAGGATGAAGGAATTTTTCTCCTCTTTGCTCAATTCCTTGATTTTCCTCTTGCACAGGACCGAATGGTCAGTAATATTAGTCCTGTAAGAAACAAGGACAGTTGTGTAAATATTAAGGGCAGATTCTGTTCAGCAAGAGAAACCCCTTGTAGATATAAAGAAGGAACGAGAACATGATCAGAACAATGTATGGAAGAGAACACACCTATGCTATTAGCGTTTTAAGGCTGGTAATTAAGAATTGGCAACATTTTTCATCTCAGCCTTCCAAAATGTATTACTTTTTTTAATTTTTAATTTTTATTTTTTTTGGGGGGGGGGGAATGAGTTCGATTTTATTAACTTTTATTAACTTTATGGAGGGGTTCCTGTGAAAAAAACAACGTACATTTCTGTCAATGTGTTTTGAGCTCATTCTGCCAAAAAAAATGGCGTGGCGACTTTCCGGAAGGTTATTATATTTATAGCGATACCGTATTTCTGTCAGTTTTATTGTTTTACTACATTTGCTAATTAAAGAGTCATTTTGAGAAAATAAACATACTTTTCCATTGACATAGTTATGTGAGGGCTCTATTTGGACACATACTGGTTTTCCGGACCGTTTTCTAGTAAGTACAACTTTTTTTTTTTTTTTTTACAATTTTTATAGGTCTTCTTGAGGGGAAGGGTAGGGGGTGACCAAAGCACATACACCAGGCCAGGTGAGATTTCAGAATAGCTCCCTGACCTTGTCACTCATAGAACAGTGTGGAGCATAGCTTGGTAACTGAGGCACAAATTTCCGTGGGAAAAAAGGGCTTACATTCAGGTAACCCTACTTATCTAACCATGCTGCACCCTGGTGACACACTCCCTTTAAAGCAGCATGTACTAAAAGCAGCTTTATCTCTGCCATTAAAACTGAAATACTTGTTAGTTAAAGCAACCCACTAGATCACAAACAAATAACGCAATAGTTAAAATACTTGAACATAACGGTATTTTTTGGATTACAGTGAAACCTACAATGGCCCAAAATTTGCATTAAAAAGTTTTGCTGTAGGGTGGCAGACTTTTCAAAGAAGATGGCTAACGCGAAACTGAAAATACGTCAGAGAAAATGTGGTCCGGGTAAGGGAAGGTCTTCTAACTGTATAGGTTACGTTACAAGCCTTATATCTATTGTCATAAACTTCCGATGCCCATAAATGCCCGAGTACACGAAGATACTATTTCATCCATGAGCCTTTATACCTGGGCAAACACTGCAATAACTGATCTGTAAGTCATCTGTAAGCTCCTGGGGCCATACAGGCATAACATGTAGCATAACATAACATAAGGTGAAGAGAAAGTGCGATTGAGCATCTTGTAGAGTGATTTGGTATCAGGCCGGCATCTGAACTTACGTAAAGTCTTTCCCTCTCAGCTTTCGAAATGTCTCGTGGTTCATGTCGCGACAGGGAATCACATTGTCAGTCCATTTCAAGCTGTGATCTTTCAATTCTCCTGGAATAAATCCCTTTGCGTTGATCCCTATTTTGTTTCCATCACTTTCACACTTTGGTATTATGGCCAATGCTGGTATGGACTACCAAAGATAAAAAAAAAACCATTTCATTTCTTAATTAGTAATACATATATAACTATTGACACAAAGTAGAAAACGTTCCTGAGAACCATACATATAATGTGCTGAAGGGAATGAGATAAAGCGTACCAGTCATTTCAGGTGATTTCTATGCACAAATGAAGTCACTTGTTATTTGGCCACTATATACAAAAGCTTTACACTCTGCGGGCTCTGTAATGATCAGTTTTCCCAGAACGAGGAGGTAGACACTAACTGCAATGATGTCTCCTAAGTACTGCACACACAAAGGAGGAGATCCTGCCAACCCACCTGTCTGTAGCAAAGCCTCAAAAGAGGCAGTAGCAGCAAGGAGGACACCATACAGCAGTACTTGGAGGTGTAGCTACAACTCCAACACTGGAGTGAGACAGAGAACTTTTCAGTCGCTTTCTCCTCCCTTCCCTTCTCCATGCACTACTCAGAGTAGTATGACTCAACCAAAAGTTGCCTTGGACTCTTAGCTTAAAGGGGTTGTCCAAAATTCACACAAGGAAAATTTCATCTAAAATTTCATACCCTTGTCACCAAAACCAAGGACTGGAATGGATGTTTATTAGAGATGAACGAGTAGTACTCGATCAAATACCTCCCAGCCATAGGTATGCATGTAAGCGGCCGAACACCAAGGGGTTAAGCGCATCAAATATTCAATGCGTTTAACCCCTTGGTGTTCAGCCGCTTACACGCATACCTATGACGGGGAGGTATTCGACTGAATACTACTCGCTCATCTCTAATGTTCATCACAGAAAACACCACCACAATCTGCTGAGTGTGAATCAACCACAATCCAAAACAAATGTGAAGATACCACAATAGCCAAGTATCTCCCACCTTTACACCGGCCTTCCTCAGAGACAATTTGGTTTCTTTATCTTTTAACAAGCCCTCGAGTCTGCTCAGCTGGTTACTTGCATGAGCTCCCTGTGCAGTCAGCTCTGTTTGAGGCAAACATCGGTGGAATCTCATTTTCTGCTTGATATCTGCAGGCTGGACTGTTCCTATAGGTTCTTCCTGCAATGTATCATCTATGAGAGAGAACATGTCTGAAATAAATACATGTTATTCTATATATCTCTCTTCACTTATACAGGTTGATTGTGCAACTTAATGTAAACTATGCTCTATATATAGAAAAATATGCACCAGCTCTTGTCATATGAACTAACTATAGTGCATGGGCATTCACTTGGCGAAACCTTGGAGGACCATTAGTTTTATCTACAACTTGATATATACGTATCTGTTAGAATACAGAATAACTACAACTAACACGAGCAGCTCCCGAAGACCACCCACCCCTTCTAGAACATTTTTCTGGGATGGACTTTCCTTTCAATTACACTCTATACGAGGTTTCCCTAACAACTGGTCCGCAGTCAGGACCTGGACATTGGAGTTTTTTTTGCCGGTCCGCGGGGCAGGGCAGTTGGCTGGCTTCAGTCTTACGATGGGTTCACACTAGCGCCCGGACTCCATTCTGTGGTTTCAGTCTTCTGCTGGCAAAAGACAGAAACCTGTCATGCAGAGTCCGGCCGTGAGCGCCGGTGAGCATCTTGAGCTCTCCGCGGCTAAACCTTTTTTTTTTTTTTAAACCGGACACAGAGTACTGCATGTCCGACTCTGTGTCCAGTTAAAAAAACCTGGTTTCGCCACGGAGAGCATAAAAAGCTCACTGCCGCTCACGGCCGGACACTTTTCAAACCCATTCAAATGAATGGGTATGAAAAATGACTGCAGGTTTCCGTCTCCTGCCCTGTTTTGTGCAGGAAACGGAAACCTGCAGAACAGAGTCCTGGGCGCAAATGTGAACGAGCCCTTAGCTGGATACTTCACGCTAGGACATGTTGCTATGGTAACTGTAACTGCTAAGGACGCTGTGCTACCCGATAGTATACACAATACCATAACAGCGTGGCCTAGCACATAGTATCCAGCCTCGGTGTTGCTTACCATAGTAATGTGGTCTAGCGTGAAGTATCCAGCCTCAGTGTCGAGCAATTTGCAATATCCGCTCTGGTGCTCGTGTCACACCCGTCTGCTCCACAAAGTATCCTGGCAGAGACCCTGTCTGTCCACATGGTAGAGCCCACCTATAACCCCGCCCCATATGACCAAAGCCCAGCCCCACCCTGTCCTGCTGGTACGTGGAAAAATGGTCTTGCTTGAAGACAGTCCCTGGTGCAAAAAAGGTTGGGGACCACAGCTCTATACAACCTGCTCCTGGATAAGCAGACCACTTCATATTCCTAGCAAAGACCCCCTTGTTAACAATTTTTACAATTGGAATTCCTATTCAAAATCCACACATTAGAATTATTATTATTATAGAATTAGCATGTACTGTTAATCGGCTATGCTACGCTGGAACAGAAGACTGACAAGGGACATCAGGGAAGAAAAGCCAACAGCCTTGTGCCACATTATATAAAGGCCCCCCACATGTTAGGACAAATTCAGGCAGCTATCTTATATATATGGGGTCCGCAGACTCTCTCTCAACATATGATGTCAGTAAACAAAAAGGGTCAGGTGGCAGAGCCCAGGAGGAGGATTTTCAGCACCACAAATGATGTTAGGAGTAGGGGGAGGCTGTCAGAGAAGGGGAGATGTAAGTACACGTCTTGCTGCACTGAACAGCCTTGTGTGACAGCAAAAATAGGGAGAGAGCACATTGCTACTGAGATGTCAAGGTAGAAATTAGGGGAGCAAATGAAATGGGAAGCTATGTTAAAGACAAGGAATGAGAGGGTAACCTTACTGAGGACTAGGAAGAAGATGGGAGCCATGCTGGAGACCAGGAATGAGAGGGAAACCATGTCAGGGACCAAGAATGAGAGGGGAACCATGCAGAGGACCAAAAATAAGAAGGGAATCATTCCAAGGTCCACGTAGGAGAGGAGAACCATGCCAAGGAGCATGCTGAGGACCAGAAACGAGAATGGAGCAATGTGGGGACCAGGAATGAGAGGGGAGCCATGCCGAGGACAAGGAATGAGAGGAGAGCCATGCTGAGGACCAGGAATGAGAGGGGAGCCATGCTGAGGACCAGGAATGAGAGGAGAGCCATGCTGAGGACCAGGAATGAGAGGGGGGGGGGAGTGACCAAGATTTTGAGGGGATGCCATGCTGTGGACCGAGACTGATGAACTCGGAATGTTTACCAGTTACTGAGAAACAGCGTGTGTCACCTATGTGTGTGACTCAGGCAAGTTGTGCACAGTACCCCAGCTGTTTTACTAGTCCTAGTCTGGACCTGGCTTCTGTATGCTGATGTCAAGCATTATTTTTGTCTTCAGGCGGCTGTACATTTACTGACTAGATTAGGCACCTTTTGTATAATTTTTCTGAGAAACTCACTTAAAGTACATTTTCTATAATAATTTTAGCCATAAGAGGTTTTGCTGTACTGAAATTCTGTCTAGTTGCTTGCACTACTTTCTGTGTAATCCTGTAGTCTACCCCAATGTTGCTTTTGCAATACATTTGCAAACCGGCTGCAAAAAAAGTCTGAAGCTAAGAAGAACAAATGTTATATAAAGACGAGAGACCGCGCCAGCTCTCAATATTCCTTCTGCCAGTCTGAGGCTGTGCGTTCTTTATTACGTCTCTTGTTTGTGTAGACTTTTCCCCGCAGCCATTTCACAGCTACTCCACAATCTCATAGATTTTATTCATTTGCACACTGAGCGCTCCAGGGAGGTCTAGCCACGTCTAAATATACCAGCTCTGCCAGGCAAATGATAGATGTGTTTTTGGCTTCATTTTCCAGGGTGCTGTTAATTACATGAGAGCAGTAATAAGGCATGCTAATGATATCAGTCTTGAGGGAACAGAACTGTGCCGGCATTTACAATGAGTTGTACATGTAATTAGGAAAGAGTCTCTCTATGGAAGTAAGAAGTAAGAGATTCACCTGTAACATGGACAGTGACTGGGGCAGGCACACAGCTCCTCTCACAAGGCTTCTTGTATAGCTCAAAGTCAATGTGGCGATTTGCCCAACACCAGTGGTCCCGGGAGAGGGTGGGCTGGAGGGTGTTTGCATGCAGAATATTTTCTCTCCAGGCCTGCGATATAAGACATACATAGGTATTTACTTTCCCAGCCTGACCTTTCAGAGAGCGAGATGGGGAGCTGACACTTTTCCATTAAAAGCTAATTAAAAACATCAAGAACTATTTGGCTGTCAGAGCTGACCTTTCTGTTTTATGGGTGTTAAGAAAATAACTTTTATTGTTTTTTTACTGTGTACGGAGATACAGCCATAAATAATACACAAACATTAGCGTTACTGCCTCTAAGGTGTCTTACAATTCATCCCTTAGGTACAACAAAAAAGTACTGAAAAGGGCGTATTAAAAAGTATAAGACATTGGACTGCTCCAAAGTGACATGTGTGTGTATCTGTACCATAAAAAAAAGTTTACCTATATGCATTATAGGAAATTCAGCTGAACCTGACAATTTTGGCAGGAACAGATACCGTATTTTTCGGACTATAAGACGCACCTAGGTTTTAGAGGAGGAAAATAGGGAAAAAAATTTTGAAGCAAAAACTGGTAAAATATTTAATATATGGGAGTTGTAGTTTTGCAACAGCTGCAAGGCTACATTGACAGGTGACCCTGCAGCTGTACGGGGATGCATAGAGCGTTTTTTTTTGCGGGGCCAGCTGTACTTTTTAGTTATACCATTTTGGGGGATATCTATTGCTTAGATCACCTTGTATTGAAAAAAAAAACAGGAGGTGATTTAGAACTTTTATTTATTTCATATTTTTAAAGCTTTTTTTCTTTTTTTTTTTTTACTATTTTATTCCCCTCCCAGGGCTTGAACCTGCGGTCACTTGATCGCAAGTCCCATAGACGGCAATACAAGTGTATTGCCGTCTATGGGCCATTCTGTCTATTAGTATTACGGCTGGTCATAGAGACCAGCCGCAATACTAATATAGCCGTGACAGGCCGGGGAGCCTCAGTAGGCTCCCGGCTGTCACCCGAACAGGTCGGCTCCTGCGATATCGCCGCGCAGGAGCCGGCCTGCAACGTCACAGGTACGGGGCCGGTGGGGACCGGCCCCGGGGGAGAAGGGGCCGCTGATACTGACCCGGCATCCGCTGTACTAGAGAGGCGGATGCCGGGGAGGGATAGACGCCGGGGCCTGAGACATCGCTACGATCCTCTGCCCTGCATGAAGCCAGGACAGGGGAGCGCAGCGATGTCTCAGGCCCCGGCGTCTATCACTTGCCGGCTTCCGCCTCTCTATTACAGCGGATGCCGGGCGCCACCTTCAGACTATAAGACGCACCCTTCTTTTCCCCCAAAATTTTGGAGAAAAAAAGTGCGTCTTATAGTCCGAAAAATACGGTAACTATTTTATGTGTATATGGGCCTGCCAACTTTATACTCAAAGATGATATCTGGAAAAAGGATCAAGCATGTCGAATATGTCAGTTCCTGACACCCCCCCCCCCCCCCCACCGATATTGACAATTGACATCTGCCTCATAGGTAGGACTTGAGTCTTTATCCATCTTTATCAACTACAGTACTGTGCAAAAGTTTTAGGAAAGCATGGAAAAATGCTGCAAAGTAAGAATGCATTCAGAAACAGAACAAATGTGTGACTATTATATACCTTGGATAACTCCAGGATCCGAGCATCATCTGGTTTTTTGGGGTGTTTGTTGCATTCAATGCTGCTTCTGAATCCTAGATTTAGGAACCCACTTGGTGTCATCCATTCCTCTCTAGATTTTGCAGCCTGGTTTTTCTGTTCCTGTACTACATCTACTGGACTGACAGTAGCTGACTGGTAATCTAGGCAATACGTGTATCTGTGCCTTGGCACCTGTGAGGAAAAAAAATCAGATATAAACTTAACTAAAATGAGCAATAACTGTTGAAGAAATTAAAAACATTCAATATAAAAAAAATTAAATATATCTGATCTGATATATCTGAAACTGATTATGTTTTGTTCTCCTAGAATATATCAAATTATACGTAGTCATAGAAGTCCAGGCAAAGGGGAGGATCCAAGTGAGGGATCCTGTAAATGGGAGTTACGAAAACTGTGAAGCTCAGTGTGTTACACGGTTTCCACAACTTCTGCTCAACACTATGGGAAATATGGAAACAATCACTGCTCGGCTATTCTCTTAAAGAGATTCTATCATTGGTGTTAGGGCTCGTTCACATCTGCACCCTGGTCTCCGTTTTGCAGGTTTCCGTTTCCTGCCCGAAACTGGACAGGAGACGGAAACCTGCAGTCATTTTTCAAACCCATTCATTTGGCGGCGAAACCAGTTTTTTTTAACCGGACACAGTCGGACACGCAGGACTTTGTGTCGGGTTTAAAAAAACAGTTTCGCCACAGAGAGCTCAAAACGCTCACGGCCGGACATGGTCTGCCAGGTTTCAGTCTTCTGTCGGCAGAATACAGAAACCTGGAAACGGAGATCGGGCGCTGGTGTGAACCCAGCGACAGTGGTTTTGAGATAAAAACATTCCTGGATAGAATCCCTTTAAGTCCTGCCTTAGGGGTCGGGACTTAGAAGGGTTTATTCCTATCTCAGCAGTGATATAACCAGTTAAGCACATCTACACCAGCTTGTACTTAACAATCCTAAAAATGCAATTCTAGATCTACATAAAAAATACCTACACAACAGCTGACAAGCACATAAAAGCTTTTTTTCACATTATAGTAACTGACCTCAGCCATTTTCTGTCGTAAAATCCGCAGCGCCAGTTCTGTAGAGTTGAGAGGCTGTGAGCTGTAATTGTGAACAGTCATCCCATCAACAGGAATAATCTCCACGGACTCGGCTTTAGGTTTTTTAACCTTTCTGCTCATTTGCCAAGCACGGTTAATATTCATCTATAAGTAAAAGAAGTGATTTTTAACTTACTGGACTAAAAAGAACACTGGCCAAAAACTATAAACAGCAAAGACTGAAAATCTTTATGGTTTCTATTACAAACTTAACCACATATTCAATCCTCAGGAGAATCCATCTGAGCCCCACTGTAAGTGAAATGGATCCACAGGGATAAACCCAGCACTCCATTCTAGTTTCCTGTTTAGTGTCATATCAGAATATATCATTGGTGCCCGAGACCCCTTTTCACAACTGATTAGTAGAAACAAGAAATGGTGGCCCCTTCTTTATTTCAAATTGTATTTGGGAAAATTCCTATGCGACTGTATAGACACACAAGGCACATATATCCCAGATCTTTTGATAAGTCTTACTGATGTGACAGTAGATATAGTTATCAGTATATGATCTGTGTGGGTCCAACTGGGTGTTGGAAGCTTAGAAGATGGACAGCGCCGATCCGATCTATGCAGAGATAGGGCTGCTGCTGCAACGATCCTTTTGCTTGAATATAAACAGAGTTGCACATTCCCCCAGCCCTCTAAGAAGCTTCTGGAGGCTGCTGCAATAGCTGATCTGTCTTGGATCCAGATGTCGGACCCTCGCAGATCACACACTGATGACCTATGATCATCGGTATGAAAACTTAACTTAGGGCCAGAAAACACCTTTAATAAATATTTTGCATTGAATCTATGCAGACATTCCCTGACCTATTTTTGTGCGTTCTTACTTCTATTTTTCGTGATTTATTTTATATAGTTTTGCTAAGTATTAATCTACCACTACATAACCAGGCTATTTAATAGTCTCTGCGTTCCCTCCGGTGAGGTCAGCTGTCACTGACCGGTATCTCCCTGCTCCTGCACCATTTTGTGCAGCTGCAATCTCTGCAAGGATGTACCAGTATGTCCGTGTACAGTTACTTGCTGACTGTTGGACAAATATAATCAAAGGACAGCCGGGAATTGGTTAGATAAAGATATATATGATTTACTTGTACATTCTGCGCAACTTTGGCAAATCATCAGTGATAAAGATATTCGAGATCCTAGCTGGCTGGAAAGGTTATATGCAATGTAATATATGAACTTTGCACATTATACTCTTTTGCTCCACAGTAGGTACAAGCAAAAGTTTAGAGGGAGTCTGCACAAAGCGCTAGACATAGATAGGTTAGAGTCACCTAAATCAAACCGTGTTTTCCCCCTTGTGAATCGGTGCCTCTGTTGTAGAGATATTGTTTTTCTCAATGTGCAAATGAACTCTTTGGAGCAATGAGGGAGTTGCCGCTTACCTCTCTGGAGTGACAGTAACGCGCCCCCCCCCCCCCCACACACGTTCCAAAAAGCTTATTTGCTGAGCTAGATCAGTATGCTGGGTTCTGGTGACAGAATCCCTTTAAGAATGCAGAAAATTCTGGATTAGTAAAAGTCAACATGAAATAGTACATACCTGAATATGGTCTTTGGTGTTGTTATTCTCAGTATCCCTCTTCCACTGAATGTATGATTCATTAAAATTATCTAAGGGTACATGCGGAGGACATCTCCAACTTCTGTCTTCTTTTTCTGAAATAACCAGCTTTTTATTGAAAGTGTGTTCTGTATCTGCAAACAAATCTCCTGGATTCAGTGGAACGCCAAATTCTCGGCTCAGAAGGTGAATCATTTCTACTGAAGGCAGGAGGTCGCACTGAACGACATCTCGTAACTTTTTAGCACTACAGATATAGTCCAACCTAAAAAATATAATAATGGAAACAATGTGGATACATAGATAACTGCAGTCATTCACAACGGTTTCTGTATAATGTGAAGTTTATTCTGTATCTATGTTGTCTGCTACAACTTACTACTAACCCAGTGGATAGGTGGTCAGTGTAAGATCAGTAGGGTGTAGCTGCTGGAACTCCACTGATCAATAAAACAAAGGACCCACCAGCTCGTCCGAACACAACAAAGAGGGTTTTTTTATACAGTGGTAGCCGAGAATACATGCTATTAGTCCATACAACTCTATGGGAGCTACAGAAACAATGAGATTTCTCTCGCCCATATAGAACAGTGTGCACGTTAAACCGTCACTCCATGCAAACTCCTCCCACCAGAGCCGTGGACTAACCAAAGTAGCCATGGTTTTCAAATAATTTTATTTTTTTCTGTTTACTTATGGTGCCTTTTTTTTTTTTTTTTACAAAGCTAACAAGAGGAAGTGAAGCCAAACTAGTTGACAAAGCTTTCCAGAAAGAGACAACCAACTACCCCATAACATGAGAAGTCACCAATATGATCACACTCCCTGTTCTTCAATTTCCCAACACTGGCCTTTACAGCAACACATTAAGTGTCTAAGTAAGTAAAAGTAGGATTATTCCCAAATTCTGGCTATAGCCTTATCTTCTGCGTTACTACACTGAAATACTTGTATTTTGAAGAGGTAATCCTCTTTAGAGGATATGTACCCCACATGGCCATAATCTTGTAGTAGGGTTCTACTACAAGACTATGGCCATGTGGGATACATATACATTATTAAAAATGTTTATGACACTGGTTTCTAAAATAAAGAAATGAAATAACAATAACTAAGAAGTTTGTCTACCTGGACAAAGCTTGAAAGCACAATGGAGGGACCATGTCTCTGATGTAGAGAAGTGGCTGGTTCACTATGGAGTGAAGCGGTTCATGCAAATGGACATGACACACCAAAATGCCAAGATCTTTGTATAAGCGTTCATGGAAAGCCATTTCTGAATTGTACAAAATCTCCAGCTTTCCCTTCTGCTCCACCAATCTGGAAAAAAAAATAAATTATAATTTAGACATATAAATATAATACACAAAAAAAAACGTGTTGGTAACATCACCAAATCCCCACTGCTACCATTGTAATGTTTACTCCATCCTCACTGATCCCTTGTACATGGTCTATGTTCGGCACACAAGAAATACCAAAAACCGACCAGTTTGCCCACCATCACTGCTGCAGCTAGTTGGCTGAGTAGGCACTTTCTGCCATTTCTTGTGTCGAGACAGGACCAGAAACCAGAGACAAGCAGAGATTCATATTGTGTGGCAATGGCAGCAGGGGATGAGGGGTGAGGTGAATAATAACTTTTTTTATTTTAACACAAAACACACCTTAACCCCTTCCCGACATCTGCCATACTAGTACGGAGGACGCCGGGTGTTTAAGTATGGTAGCCGACAGGGAGTCGGGCGGCCGCCATAGCTGCCGGGTGTCTACTGTTTTACACAGTAGACACCCAACGCTAATGCCTTCAGTCAGTACCCGCACCGATCGGAAGCATTAACCCCTCCGGCGCCTCGGTCAAAGCTGACTGAGGCGCCATTTTACCGGCGGCTCATGGGCGCCGACACTATGCCGGTGATCGCTGGCACATGGAGCATGCTCCAGGACCGATGTCACATTGGCATGACAGCCGGGAGCTCTCCGGCCAGTCTGCAGTGATTTTCTTTTGCAGGCTGCTCTATGCAGCTTGCAAAAGAAATGACGATTTGTTACAATGTATTGCAATGCATAAGTATTGTAATGCATTGCATTAGTGATCAGACCCCCAGGGGTTCAAGACCCCTAGGTGGTCTAATAAATGCAAAAAATAAAATAAAATATATTAAAAAAATTTAAAAGTATTACAAATTCAAATCACCCCCCTTTCCGTAGAACACATATAAAAGTAGTTGAATACTGTGAAACACATACATGTTAGGTATCCCTGTATCCAAAATCGCCCGCTCTAAAAATCTATAAAAATATTTTTCCTGTACGATAAACGCCGTAGCAGGAAAAAAAAGTCAAAAGTGCCAAACCGCCATTTTTTCTCTGCTTTGCCTCTAATAAAAATATTAATAAAAAATGATCAAAGCAAAAGCAATTCCCCAAAATAGTAGAACTAAAAAGTACACCCGGCCCCACAAAAAAACTTGCCCTATGCATCCCCGTACACGGAAGTATAAAAAAGTTACAGGCGTCAGAATATGGCGACTTTTAGAAAAAAAAAAAATTGGCGCAGTTTTGGATTTTTGTTAAGGGGTTAAAATGCAAATAACACCATATAAATTTGGTATCTCCAGAATCGTACCGAAACATAGAATACAGGTGAAACGTCATTTTGGCTGCACAGTGAACGCTGTAAAAATGAAGCCCATAAAAAAAATTGCACAAATGCACTTTTTTCTTCAAACCCCCCCCCCCCCCATTCTGAATTTTTTTCCAGCTTCCCAGTACATCGTACATAATAAATAATGGCGGTATCATGAAGAAAAATTTGTCCCGCAAACATTGAGACATCATATGGCTCTGAGAGCGGAGAAATAAAGTTATGGGGTTTGGAAGGAGGGGAGTCAAAAACGAAAATCAAAAAATGCCATCGGTGGGAAAGGGTTAAATAAAATGTTTACTCTGCTGGATAACCCATAACCACTTTAGCCTGGTACTGATGTACTGAATCAGAAGTTATCTAATAAGGGTTATCCAAGACTTAGATAGCGATGGCCTATTGCTAGGGCAGCTCATCACCATCGCATTAGTGGGGAATTGATACCTAGGACCTGCGCAAAACAGTTGCTGCCACTGCTGGATCCAAATAGTGTACGGACTGGCTCCATACATGGTACAGAGGTACTGCTGTTCTGTTCCATTACATCGGATCCCCACCAATCTGATATTGATAACCTACCTTAAGGGTAAGCTGATCAATACCAAGATTTGAACTACCCCTTTAAGCTTAGCGGTCTATATGCATCTATACATCCAATTCCAGACACCACAGAAAAATAACAAATTGATAGATAAAAGGGACACTCTCCACACATACAGTATGAAATATGAAGGGATTTTAACAATAATTTGTACCTGTTTGGTACAGTCTCCCACAATTCTTTCACAGCATTTTGTCTCAAACCTTCTAAAACAAAAAGGTGAATGTCTCCATCCATGATATGGATTCCAGTTAGAATATCAAGTGACCTGTCATCTTTCTGATCCTCTGTTAAACACACTCTAGAAAGAACCTCCAAGGATAGATTTTTTGGGTCAGAATCAAGGTTAAGAGCTCGACAGTTGATTTCTGTTATCTTTGTTATAAGATCTTGGAATAACTTCTTGTTTTTATGATCAAGAATGTAGATGATCCGTCCAAAAGGACAATCCGGAGCCAGTGTCTCTGAAGAAAGTGGCACTGCCAGGTCTACCCTTACTTTGAGCTGAGATTGAGCGTCTAAATAATGTCCTACTGGTAATGGAGTAATCTGTCCATCACTTCCCGGGCTGCTCTTGCTATAGGAGTAATATTCTGTAACATCTGGACTTTCGCAGCTATGGATTGGAACAGAAACATTCAAGTAAGTTGCACCATAGACCAGTTCAGATAATCTCATTTTCGCAATACCATAAGGATCCAATAATCGGTCTCGTTCCACATAAGGGTTATGGACGGTACTTTTAGACGTCACAAGACCAACATTACTCAATTTTTCATCTTCAGGTTCCATGCCAAAAAGTGATGGCTTGCTGTTATTCTCTGCTACTTTCTGATCTCGATCATGTACTTCAATCTCTATAGGAGGGCCAAGAAGAAATTCCCGCAGTTTACCAGGGCTCATAGTCCCTAAAAAAACAACATTGACGTCTGTAAAGAAGACATGAGTTCCATGTGTCTGTCCATGAGTTTGGTGACAAGGATGATCTTGGAATCTGTATTTACAGTACACTGGCTTACATTTTTCCTGGAAAATATGGAGAAATCACAAATTACATACTGAAGGCCTTGTGACATTAAACATTTGCTTTTTCTTTTTTCAGAAATAGTGCAACTCTTATTCATGAGCTGTAAATTGTATTGCAATGGACTGAATGGGAACAAACTGTAATAGCAAACACAGTCCATGGGTACGGCTGCTACCCCTGCATTCTGTTTTGAGCGATTTCCCAAAACAATAACTCCCTAAATATAATGCTACTACCACAGTAACGCTTTATAATAACATAATAAAACTAATCCAGATTTCCAGCGACTTCATTCTAGACCTGCTACCGGACAACGAACAGCAGCCTGCGTCCGGTGACAGCTTTGATTTATCAGCCATTTATATTATTATCTCTACACTGCTACATTAGCAGGCATCCCCATGATAAAAATGTAAGGGACGTGGAAGATATACATTTCCATAACACGTTTGTAGGGGATGACTTTCATCATGTCCCTAGAAAAAAGCAGCAATAAGCCTTCAGCTATTGCCAAACAAATCTAACAATGTTCAAGGCAATGCTTCTAATCTGGTTTCAGGCAATAAAGCTCAGAGAGACAGCAGTGATAGTAAAGGTGTCTATAAACCATAGCTAGCAGTCACATAAACACTCATCGGCTGGAGCCATCTCTCCCAACTCTCGGGAGATCATACAGATACACAGGCAGTTTGGTCAAGCTTTCAAATGTTGTATATAAATACAGAATCCCAATCCTTCTTTCCCCAACCTGGTCTATCCAGGGAATCGGAGGTTCTCATAGCACATAAGGTGATCGATTAGTTTTGATAAAATGAAATTCGCTCAGTAATAGAAACCTGGATTCTCACTAATTAAATATGTTCATGGACTGTTCTCATTCTGGTCAAAAAGTCAAGTAATAGGCTGACACTTCTTGTTATCTTATCTTCATCACAATGACAGATAGCATTCATATCATAGCACCCCTCACTCAATATGGAGTTACCTGCTCCTCCACCCTGCACAGGTCACAGAGTACTGTATATACTCGAGTATAAGCCGACTTTTCCAGCACATTTTTCATGCTGAAAAAGCTCTCCTTGGCTTATACACGAGTCAGGGTTCATGGAGCACAAAAAACTGGACCAGGAAGGGGGAGGTCCTTTAGTGCTGCTGCTCTGTGATTGGCTTGTCATGAGATCACGTGACTGTGATGTCATCAAAGGTCTGTAGCCACTGGCATGTAACATCTGCAGATAAGGTTGAGTCTAAATCCTAGTAGCTCCGCCCACACCAGAGTCCGATCACATGGTCATGATGTCATCAGAGGTCCTTTAGCACACTAGGATTTAGCATCTACCCTGCAGATGAGTGGCCAGGATTCATTGTGTCTTATGGAAGATGTCTGTTGTATGGAGGAGAGGAAGCTACAGTAAAGTGACACACAGGGACCTTCCTTTAGTTACTCTGCTTATTAACGTCAGGCATTTGGGGTTATTAATTTAGTTTCAGTAACTCCATGTGCCTCACATTAATAACAGTTAACCCCATCATGTCCCTCATATTAACCCCTGTGTGCCCCATATAAGGGTTACTAATATGTGAGACACATGAGGGTACTAATGAAGGACCTTAATTATGAAGATACCTAATTATTACCTCCATATGTCCGACATATCAGTAATTCTTATGTGAGGCACACAGGGGGTTAATGTGAGGGACATGATGGGGTTAACTGCTATTACTATGATCCTCATGGAGTTACTAAGCTGTAATGCACATGACCAGACTTTTTATCTGCAATGGTGGATTTCCTCCCCCTCGGCTTATACTCGAGTCAATAAGTTTTCCCAGTTTTTTGTGGTAAAAGTAGGGGTCTCGGCTTATACTCGAGTATATACAGTATGTCTTGTATACAGTTTCAAAGAAGATCCCGTAACTGTGAGCTATTCTGTGTGCAGTTAGATGTACTACGCTGTTCTCATAGCGCCTCGTCTCTTCTATGGGTGTAATGGAAATAGTGTTGAGCACTAGGGTCATAGCAGTCAGGACAGAGAGCAGTTAGTCCCATCTTGACAATGAATTGCAAATATGGAAATAACCCTTTAGTGAACATATCTAGACTAGTGTGTTTATGGATCATGGGGCCACCGTAAAGCAAATAAGTAAATGCTGTTAGAAGCGCAAGCAAGATGGCTGCCCCCATAATCATGTACAGAAAATGAAATAAAAAAATAAAAGCACCATATATCACAGAGCTCAGCTTCTCTCCTCTGTCATATAACCCTATATATCACAGAGCTCATCTTCTCTCCCTTTATCATATAACACTATATATCACATGGCTCAGCTTCTCTCCCTTTATCATATAACCCTATATATCACAGAGCTCAGCTTCTCTCCTCTGTCATATAACCCTATATATCACAGAGCTCATCTTCTCTCCCTTTATCATATAACACTATATATCACAGAGCTCAGCTTCTCTCCCTTTATCATATAACCCTATATATCACAGAGCTCAGCTTCTCTCCCTTTATCATATAACCCTATATATCACATGGCTCAGCTTCTCTCCTCTATTATATAAACCTATATTCCACAGAGTTCAGCTTCTCTCCCTTTATCATATAACCCTATATATCACAGAGCTCAACTTCTCTCCCTCCATCAAACCCTACTCTCAGGTAGGGCAGCAGAAATTACCAAACAGGTTCCCTTTAATAGTCTATTATGCACATTACTCTGCATATGCCTTTAAGTAGAAAACCTCAATTACAAAATGCATTTGGACGATCGATTCTAGTAATATTCTCCCATTTCCCTGTATAGAAAATGCTGGAAGGTACGTGGGCTCTTAATTTCTGGTCTAATTATACCTGTGCCAGTACACTTTGTAATAACTGATGTAATTAGCTTTGGCAAAAGCCGCATAAATAATGTGAAGAAAATACCTGACTCAATAACAAGTAAATGATCGTAAGTCATTGTGTACAGAAACATTTAATTAAAGTATAGCTGACAAGGAGAAGTATATCTCCCTATATTATAAAAATGAATTTCTGTGTCTGTCTGTCTGTCTGTCTGTGCTCTAATGCGAACCAAACGACTGGACCGATCTTCACCAAATTTGGTACAGAGATACTTCAGGTATCCGGGAAGGTTTAAGACGAGACTCCAACTCGCTCGGACGTACCGTTGCTGAGATACAGCATTTCAAACACAATGCCCCCCCCCCCCCCCTTAGCCAATACAAACCTGCAAGACTTTCACTCATATTCCAACTGCAATACACACGGTCACTCCACATGCACAATACAACACTGATATCCAAACTGAGATACACGCATCAGAGGATTAGATACACAGATCAGCACATAGTATCACACGCCAGAGGATTAGATACACGGGTCTGCACACAGTCCCACACACCAGAGGATTAAATATGCGCTTCTGCACACGGTTCCACATACCGAAGGATTAGATACAGGCGTCTACACACAGTTCCACACTCCAGAGGATTAGATACGCGCGTCTGCACACATTTGTACATGCCATAGGATTAGATACACGCATCTGCACAGAGTAACACATGCCTTAGGATTAGATACACGCATCTGCACAGAGTACCACATGCCTTAGGATTAGATACACACGTCTACACACAGTTCCACATTCCAGAGGATTAGATACGCGCGTCTGCACACAGTTGTACACGCCATAGGATTAGATACACGCGTCTTCACACAGTACCACATGCAGTAGGATTAGATACGTGCGTCTACACACAGTTCCACACGCCGAAGGATTAGATACACGCCTCTTCACACAATACCACACAGGGAAAGATTAGATACATGTGTGTGCACACAGTACCACACTTTGGAGGATTAGATACATGCCTCTGCACACAGTACCACAAACCAGAGAATTAGATACGCGTCTCAGCACATAGTACCACATGGAGGAGGATTAGATACGCGCGTCTACACACAGTACCACATGCCATAGGATTATATACGCACGTCTGCACACAGTACCACATGCCGGGGGATTGGATACATGCTTCTACACACAGTTCCACACACTGTAGGATTAGATACGCACCTCTTCACACAATACCACACAGGGGAGGATTAGATACACGTGTCTTCACACAGTTGTACACGCCATAGGATTAGATACACGCGTCTGCACACAGTACCACATGCCGTAGGATTAGATACGCGCATCTGCACACAGTACCACATGCCGTAGGATTAGATACACACGTCTACACACAGCTCCACACTCCAGAGGATTAGATATGCGCGTCTGCACACAGTTGTACACGCCATAGAATTAGATACACGCGTCTGCACACAGTACCACATGCAGTAGGATTAGATACGCGACTCTTCACACAGTACCACACAGGGGAGGATTAGATACATGTGTGCACACAGTGTGCTGTTTCATCTAGATATAATCATATCGTTCACACATAGATTGTATTCTTTGTAAACCTTGCTGCCACCTGCTGTCCTCTTTCTGTATGACAGCCTGTAGTTAATTAATTCTGTACATGCCTTTGCTTCCTGGTTCAAGGGTAGCTGTTTCCTGTTTTCACTTATCACTAGTCTCCATTTTCTCTGGGAGAGACACTTGGACTGAGCAGCAGAAGGCATCAGTTTTCGACCACACACACGCACACTTACTACCACAATTATAAGTAGTTGTCTGTACTCCTGGAGAAGTGCTGCATTACCATCACATGCTGTATGTCCAGTCTTCCAAATAAACAAGCCTGAACTTCACCATTCATGATGTGCATCATCTCTCTGGACGCTGAGCAACATGGTCCTGTCTGCCCTGCATTGAGGAAACGAAGGTAGGACCTCTCCCAGCCCTATCCACCTGCCACATCTTCATTCGCCTCATGTGGGGACAGAACAGTCGAAAACTGCCTTAAAGCCCGGCCCCAACCTGTAGTAATCCCTCTGCCTGCCCATATATCACAACTCTGCTCTGCTAAGAAACTGTCTGCAGTGACACCCTAGTCTGCATTGTGTATAGAGACTCTGTATGTTATACAACATTGATGCAGATTGTTGGACTGCAAAACCCCACTATTCTCCAAAACAGCTTGGGAATCTTGTCAGAACACCTTAACTAAGCTGCACTGCGGTTTCCAGGCCCCAATTCAAAAGTTCAGTTTCTTAAAGAGACAGCGCACCTTAAACCAAAATGGCCGAAAAGGACGCTGCATTGTCTCCCAATGTCGAAACAGAGCAAATACAGCCCGATACTACTTACCATGAAGAACGGGAAGTAGAGTCAGCACCAGAAGCAGGCCAAGACTCACGACCTTTACGCTCTCTTAAGCCAACCGTTCAGGTCCTCGAGAACTACCGTTACATGAAGGATGAGTTCAATGACAACCTGCATGACCTATGGGAACGAGTCACCTCCCTCATGTCAAGCATCCAACGCCACAAAAATGATGCAGCTAGCCTACAGGACACTATAAAACGGCTAGATACGACCCATGGAAGGTACAAGAGGTTATCCACAAGGTACGCTGCCTTCCTAAAAGACTCTAATATTGATGAAGCCTTATCAGAGCTAAGCAAAGCAGATTCCACAAACAGAGAAAGGGACGCTGCTGTGCAAGACGCCAAAGATAAAGCAGAGCTCCGTATCGCTTATCTGCAAGAAGCTAGATCTAACAGGTCAGGCTCATCCAAGCACTCTTCTCGATCATACAGATCATCCTGCTCAAGAACTTCTACCCTCAGCGACAGAAATCTAGAGGCCCGTTTGAACGCAGAGCGATCCAAACTAAGACGTTCCTACGCAGAAAAGAAAGCAGAAGCAGAGGCAGAAGCCAAGAAAGCAGAGGCAGAAGCCAAAGCAAAGATCCTTCAAACAGAAATGGAGGAAAAAATCGCACTAGCTGAAGTAACAATACTCGAGCAAGCTTTGAAGCAAAACCTCGACCCAATTTGCCTACCACCACTGGAAGAAGATGATCCAGCTGTCCGTACCAGTGTCTACGTACAGAGTCAGATATCTGCAGCACATGCCTTCTCCAGTGACATTCTACCCAACAATGTGGAAACATCCAAGTCAGCCCAACCTACGGTGCCAGTGTTACCCACAGCATCTGCAGAGACCCAAGACCAATGCCATAATGTGTCCCCTCAGGAGCAGCAATCATCACAAGACGACCACAAGACGCATTCCAGCCCATCTCCACAGTTCAAGCCACAGTCATCGAAATCTCCAGAGGTTAAACCACAGCTCAACCCTGCAGCGTCATCATTCTACCCAGGAGCAATTCACCCTTTCACGCCACACAGCTTATACGCCCAAGGAGCACCACAAGCTAACACGGCAACAAGGAGTGAAGGATCAGACATGTCTGAATTTGCCAGGTTTATGGTGAGCAGAGAGCTGATCAGTACCAGCCTCTCAAAGTTTGATGATTGTGCAGAGAACTACAGAGCCTGGAAGGCTACCTTCAAGGCCGCCATTGCTGACCTCAACCTATCTGCGGAACAGGAGCTCGACCTTATGGTTAAATGGTTGGGTCCTGACTCCTCAAACCGTATCAAAAGTCTTCGGACCGTCTATGTGGGGCAAGCGGAATCAGGTCTCGCTGCTGCCTGGCTAAGACTCGAAAGAACCTATGGTAGCGCTGAAGCCATAGAAAGGTCCCTATTCAAGAGACTGCAAAATGTTCCAAGGATCAACCTTAAGGAAGCCCACAAGCTTCTGGACTTGAGTGATCTGCTTATGGAGCTGGAACTTGCAAAAAAGGATCCTCGTCTGTCTGGATTGTGCTACCTAGACACCGCCCATGGGGTGAACCCAATCGTCTCAAAGCTGCCACATAGTCTGCAAGAGAAGTGGGCGGTATGCGTCTCCAAGTACAAACGGTCACATGATGTCACCTTTCCTCCATTCATTCAATTCTGCAAGTTCATCGACGAACAGACCCAAATGAGGAATGACCCTAGCCTAGACTTCCTGGAGTCTAACACCGCAGCCACAGCAACATCTTCACCAAGGTATGAAAGCGTCACACATAAACGCAAGGACTTGAAGAGCAGTGTAAGTGTCAGAAAGACTAACCTGCCACTACCTGCGGTACCCACTGATAAACAGCACACTGTTTCCTCAAGAGATAAATCTTTCAATCGTGAGTGTCCCATTCACAAAAAACCACACTCGTTGAACAAATGTAGAGGCTTCAGGTCCAAAACTATGCTGGAGCGCAAGAAAATACTCAGTGAACTTGGGGTGTGTTTCAAGTGCTGCGCCTCTTTAGAACACATGGTCAAGGACTGCAAATCTGCCATTAAGTGTGAAGAGTGTCATAGTGACAAACACCCATCAGCTTTGCATCCATCCTCAGCCACCAGCGATCCAGTAATCGCAGTTACCTCTAGTCCGGCTACAAGCCATGGCGGGGAGCCACAGGCTAACACCAAGTCTACCACAGCGGTCTCCTGCTCATGCTCAGAAGTATGTGGGGAGAGCCAGTGATAAATGTTGTGCTAGGATATGCCTAATCAGAGTTTATCCAGAAGGGCAACCAGAGAATGCAGTAAAAATGTATGCCATCATTGACGATCAGAGCAATCGATCCCTAGCTGGACCTAAGTTCTTTGAAGCCTTTGGAATCAAAGGACCAGCGATGCCCTATACTCTGAACACTTGCTCAGGCCGCATAGCAACTAGCGGCAGGAGGGCACAAGGTTTCATCGCTTCTCCCATCAATGGAGGCGTAGAAATACCCCTACCTACGCTAATCGAATGCGACCAAATACCAAACCAAAGGGATGAGATCCCTACCCCAGAAGCTGCGTTCCATCAACCACACCTAAGGCACCTAGTCAACGTTATCCCACCTATGGATACAGACGCTGAAATCCTACTTCTGCTTGGCAGAGACAACTTAAGGATACATAAGGTCCGCCAACAGTGCAATGGTCCTGACTACGCCCCCTACGCACAGAGACTCGACTTAGGGTGGGTAATCATAGGAAATGTGTGCTTGGACCGAACAAGTGTTGATTCCTTTAAGACCTATGTACGCCGGGACGGACGAACTACTTTCTGCAAACCATGCCCTCGTCACTATGATGTGAAAGAGAAGCTTCCGAATCCCGTACAACTACCTGATGCCATTCCTTCTCCCTATGCAGACGACTTGGGAAAATCGGTGTTTCATACAACTAAGGATGACAACAAGGTAGCCCCATCAATGGAAGACAAGGAATTTGTCAGGATAATGGACAATGAGTTCCTTAAGGACAAGACTAATCACTGGGTTTTTCCCTTACCCTTCCGAGCCACCAGGGTAAGACTCCCGAACAATCGTGAACAAGCCTTGTCCAGATTCAACTCCCTCCAGCGTACACTTAGCAACAAACCGGAGATGAAAGAACACATTATCACCTTTATGAGCAAAATATTCCGGAATAACCATGCGGAGCCAGCGCCTCTCTTAAAGGAAAATGAAGAGTGCTGGTACCTACCCTCATTTGGAGTGTATCACCCACGGAAACCTAAGCAAATTAGAGTTGTCTTTGATTCAAGTGCCAAACATCAAGGCGTATCTCTCAACGATGTCCTCCTCACAGGTCCTAATCTAACAAATAACCTAGTAGGAGTGTTGATGAGGTTCCGGAAAGAGCCCATTGCCATCACTGCTGACATTGAACAGATGTTTCACTGTTTCATAGTCAGAGAGGACCATAGGAATTTCCTCAGGTTCCTGTGGTACAAGGACAATGACCCCAGCAAAGAGATGGTGGAGTATCGCATGAGGGTGCACGTATTCGGAAACAGCCCTTCCCCCGCAGTGGCAACCTATGGTCTGCGGAGAACCGCACAAGAAGGAGAGTCCGAATATGGAATAGACGCCAGAGACTTTGTAGAGAAAGACTTCTATGTAGATGATGGACTAAAATCTCTACCCACAGAAGAAGCGGCGATCGACCTACTCAAGAGGACCCAAGGTATGCTGTACCGAGCTAATCTTAGACTGCACAAAATTGCTTCAAACAGCCCGGCTGTCATGAGAGCCTTTGAGTCGAGTGACTATGCTCCAGTATTCAAGGACATAGACCTGGGATCAGATTGTCCGCCTGTGCAGAGAAGCCTAGGCTTGAGGTGGAACCTGTCAGCCGACACCTTCAGTTTCCAAATAAACTGCGCAGATAAACCATTCACTAAACGTGGTGTCCTGTCAGTGGTGAACAGCTTATACGACCCGCTGGGATTCGTAGCACCAATAACCATACAAGGTAAATCTCTTCTGCGACAACTTTCCGAAACAGTCAAAGACTGGGATGCCCCACTTCCCCCTGATAAGGAATCAAAATGGGAAACCTGGAAGCAATCTTTGTGTGCCTTGGATGAAATCCATATACCAAGATGTTACGCCAGAACCTCACTCGCTGCTAGCACTAGAAGGGAACTCCATGTGTTCTCGGATGCATCCATGGAGGCCATTGCAGCAGTTGCCTATCTGAAGGTAACAGGACCCGACAATCAAGATCACGTTGGGTTCGTTTTCGGCAAAGCTAAGTTGGCTCCCAAGCCTGAACACACTATTCCCAGGCTTGAGCTCTGTGGGACCGTGCTTGCAGTAGAACTCGCAGACTTTATACAGCACGAGCTGGACGTCAACATAGACAACGTACAATACTACAGTGACAGTAAGATTGTCTAGGTTACATCTACAACCAAACAAGGCGCTTCTATGTGTACGTCAGTAACCGCATTGAGAGAATAAGGAGATCTTCCAAGCCCGAACAATGGCACTATATCCCATCCGAACTTAATCCAGCTGACCATGCCACTAGACGTATGTCTATAAGTTCCTTCGCTAACTCTTCTTGGCTTTCAGGTCCTAAGTTTCTGTTGGAATAGAAGGGAAGTGAATGTGTCCAGGAAGTCTTCAGCATTCAGGATCCGGATGGTGACCCAGAAGTCCGCTCCGAAGTTAGTGCTTTGACCACAAACACTAAAACAACCTCCAGCCTCGGTTGCCAGCGCTTTGAACGCTTCTCCAATTGGATGAAACTTGCCAAGTCTATAGCAAGGTTAGTCCACATTGCGAGATCTTACAACAACTTACATGGAGACAAAGACTGTCAAGGTAGGCACGTTTGCCATAAGCCACTCTCTACCAAGGACATTCCGGTAGGATGAACCATGAACAGAACACTACCCTAGTACTTCGTTCATTGGATTACAACTGGGTCGGAGATAGTTTGGCCTAGTGCGGCTTCTCCGATCCGAAGATGGGTATCTTTGGATTATCTCAGGAACTGCCTGTCATCTACTTCGTTGGAAGTTATTATTATGTTGCATGCATATTTGTTCTTGTTTTGTAGGTTATTGAACTTTAAAAAAAATATATAGTGAAATCCCTTACGGAATTTCAGACGGGGAGTGTGCTGTTTCATCTAGATATAATCATATCGTTCACACACAGATTGTATTCTTTGTAAACCTTGCTGCCACCTGCTGTCCTTTTTCTGTATGACAGCCTGTAGTTAATTAATTCTGTACATGCCTTCGCTTCCTGGTTCAAGGGTAGCTGTTTCCTGTTTTCACTTATCACTAGTCTCCATTTTCTCTGGGAGAGACACTTGGACTGAGCAGCAGAAGGCATCAGTTTTCGACCACACACACGCACACTTACTACCACAATTATAAGTAGTTGTCTGTATTCCTGGAGAAGTGCTGCATTACCATCACATGCTGTATGTCCAGTCTTCCAAATAAACAAGCCTGAACTTCACCATTCATGATGTGCATCATCTCTCTGGACGCTGAGCAACATGGTCCTGTCTGCCCTGCATTGAGGAAACGAAGGTAGGACCTCTCCCAGCCCTATCCACCTGCCACATCTTCATTCGCCTCATGTGGGGACAGAACACACAGTATCACACTTTGGAGGATTAGATACATGACTCTGCACACAGTACCACAAGCCAGAGAATTAGATACGCGTCTCAGCACACAGTATCACACGGGGGAGGATTAGATACGCACCTCTTCACACAATACCACACGGGAGGATTAGATACGTGCATCTGAACACAGTACCACACGGGAGGATTAGATACAGGCCTCTGCATACAGTACCACATGCCAGAGAATTAGATACGCGTCTCAGCACACAGTTCCACATGGGGGAGGATTAGATATGCGCATCTGCACACAGTACCACACGCCAGAGTCATTAGATACGCGCGTCTGCACACAGTTTCACTTACTGGAGGATTAGATACGCGCCTCTTCACACAATATCACATGGGGAGGATTAGATATGTGCATCTGCACAAAGTACCACACCAACAAGAATTAGACACTTGCATCTAAACACAGTACTACACGGGGAAGGATTAGATACAGCTTTACTCCAGGTATCCATAACAACTGATCACAGGTTTTTTACTGACATCCAAAATGAGATACACATAATCACATGACGCTTATGGACATACACACAAACCACATATAAAATACACCAGTGCAAAATTGGACAATTCTTATGGGGCCAGTACACAAACATAAATCGTAATATACCCGTGCGAAGCCGGGTCCTCCCTCTAGTCTATATTATAAAAATGAATTTCTGTCTGTCTGTCTGTGCTCTAATGCGAACCAAACGACTGGACCGATCTTCACCAAATTTGGTACAGAGATACTTCAGATATCCGGGAAGGTTTAAGACGAGACTCCAACTCGATCGGACGTACCGTTGCTGAGATACAGCATTTCAAACACAGTGCTCCCCCCCCCCCCTTAGCCAATACAAACCTGCAAGACTTTCACTCATATTCCAACTGCAATACACACGGTCACTCCACATGCACAATACAACACTGATATCCAAACTGAGATACACGCATCAGAGGTTTAGAGACACAGATCAGCACACAGTATCACACACCAGAGGATTAGATACACGGGTCTGCACACAGTCCCACAAACCAGAGAATTAAATACGCGCTTCTGCACACAGTTCCACACACTGAAGGATTTGATACGTACGTCTGCACACGATTCCACATACCGAAGGATTAGATACAGGCGTCTACACACAGTTCCACACTCCAGAGGATTAGATACGCGCGTCTGCACACATTTGTACACGCCATAGGATTAGATACACGCATCTGCACAGAGTACCACATTCCTTAGGATTAGATACACGCGTCTACACACAGTTCCACACTCCAGAGGATTAGATACGCACGTCTTCACACAGTTGTACACGCCATAGGATTAGATACACGCGTCTTCACACAGTACCACATGCAGTAGGATTAGATACGTGCGTCTACACACAGTTCCACACGCCGAAGGATTAGATACGCGCCTCTTCACACAATACCACACAGGAGAAGATTAGATACGTGTGTGTGCACACAGTACCACACTTTGGAGGATTAGATACATGCCTCTGCACACAGTACCACAAGCCAGAGAATTAGATACGCGTCTCAGCACACAGTACCACATGGGGGAAGATTAGATACGCGCGTCTACACACAGAACCACATGCCATAGGATTATATACGCGCGTCTGCACACAGTACCACATGCCGGGGGATTGGATACATGCTTCTACACACAGTTCCACACACTGTAGGATTAGATACGCACCTCTTCACACAATACCACACAGGGGAGGATTAGATACACGTGTCTTCACACAGTTGTACACGCCATAGGATTAGATACACGCGTCTGCACACAGTACCACATGCCGTAGGATTAGATACGCGCGTCTACACAGTACCACATGGGGGAGGATTAGATACGCGCGTCTGCACACAGTACCACATGCCGTAGAATTAGATACTCGCGTCTACACACAGTTCCACACTCCAGAGGATTAGATACGCGCGTCTGCACACAGTTGTACATGCCATAGGATTAGATACACATGTCTGCACAGAGTACCACATGCCGTAGGATTAGATACACATGTCTGCACAGAGTACCACATGCCGTAGGATTAGATGCACACGTCTACACACAGTTCCACACTCCAGAGGATTAGATATGCGCGTCTGCACACAGTTGTACATGCCATAGGATTAGATACACATGTCTGCACAGAGTACCACATGCCGTAGGATTAGATACACATGTCTGCACAGAGTACCACATGCCGTAGGATTAGATGCACACGTCTACACACAGTTCCACACTCCAGAGGATTAGATATGCGCGTCTGCACACAGTTGTACACGCCATAGAATTAGATACACGCGTCTGCACACAGTACCACATGCAGTAGGATTAGATACGCGACTCTTCACACAGTACCACACAGGGGAGGATTAGATACGTGTGTGCACACAGTACCACACTTTGGAGGATTAGATACATGCCTCTGCACACAGTACCAGAAGCCAGAGAATTAGATACGCGTCTCAGCACACAGTATCACACGGGGGAGGATTAGATACGTGTGTGCACACAGTATCACACTTTGGAGGGTTAGATACATGCCTCTGCACACAGTACCACAAGCCAGAGAATTAGATACGCGTCTCAGCACACAGTATCACACGGGGAGGATTAGATATGCGCCTCTTCACACAATACCACACAGGGGAGGATTAGATACGTGCATCTGAACACAGTACCACACGGGAGGATTAGATACAGGCCTCTGCATACAGTACCACATGCCAGAGAATTAGATACGCGTCTCAGCACACAGTTCCACATGGGGGAGGATTAGATATGCGCATCTGCACACAGTACCACACGCCAGAGTCATTAGATACGCGCGTCTGCACACAGTTTCACTTACTGGAGGATTAGATACGCGCCTCTTCACACAATATCACATGGGGAGGATTAGATATGTGCATCTGCACAAAGTACCACACCAACAAGAATTAGACACTTGCATCTAAACACAGTACTACACGGGGAAGGATTAGATACAGCTTTACTCCAGGTATCCATAACAACTGATCACAGGTTTTTCACTGACATCCAAAATGAGATACACATAATCACATTACGCTTATGGACATTCACACAAACCACATACAAAATACACCAGTGAAAAATTGGACAATTCTTATGGGGCCAGTACACAAACATAAAATGTAATATACCCGTGCGAAGCCGGGTCCTCCCTCTAGTCTTCTATAAATATGTTACTGGAATTGTCCAGGGAGGTTAAAGTTATTTATCTCCTCCAGTGATTTATTCAAGTTGGACCTGGGGGATTTTGAGCTGGTTTACCCGTGGCACCCGAAATGCTTCGCCTCCACCCTCCTTTCTTCCCATTTTCACAGGTAGAAGTTACCTATGCTATATAGACTGGTTTCACAATAGCCTGCCGGCCCAAAGAAACTACCTGTGAAAACAGGAGAGTAAAGAGTAGGTGGACCAACCCAGGGGGCCGAGTGCTGGTTCCACTCATGTGACCTGGGGTTAGAATTCCCAGAAGAAGCAAGTCCCCTGGACAGAAATACTTCACTTCTTCAGCTATACTTTAGTTGCATGTCTCTGTACACAATGACTTCCAATCATTTACTTGTTTTTCAGTCAGGTACCGTATGTTGTTCTCATTATTTATACGGCTTTTGCCAAAGCTAATTACATCAGTTACTACTAAATCAGACCAGGACCAGTGAAGCAACAGCACAGGGACTAGGCTAAATTGTTAATATCACAAACTTTATTATAGTTATAATTTAAGCCTATAGAGCCTTATTATCTAAACCCGTGAAATCCCTTTAAGTCCGCGTTAAGTAATTATTCGTTTCTGCCTCTAAGGAGTACAAATGAATGTGTAGAACACTGCAAGTGCATGTAGTGTGACAGTAGAGGAGACCAGAAGTGTTTGATCATTGTAAAAGGGCAGTTCGGCAATTTCTGAGCTAATTAGAATTATTGCTACTCTTCTAGGCAATTCCAACATATAAAAGCAAAGGAAGTACTGTACACACCGTACACTTGGTGAGAGCCTGAAGTGTTGCATGATGTGGGTTCAGATCAGCACTTTCAATTAAAACATGCAAACCTCATTCACACAAACATCACCTGAATTGTGTATATATTAAAGATGTCTCCAAATAACATAATGGGGTTATTACTAGAGATGAGAGAGTAGTATTCGATCGAATACCTCACTGCCATAGGAATGCATGTAAGCGGCCGATCACCAAGGGGTTAAGTGCAGTGAATATTTGATGCGCTTAACCCATTGGTGATCGGCCGCTTACACGCATTCCTATGGCAGCGAGGTATTTGATCGAATACTACTCGCTCATCTCTGTTTATTACTGGAGTCCAGGCTTTCTAAGACAAAAAGCACAGTGTGAACACAATAGCCTGGAAAGCTGGTGGCCATTTAACAGAAATGAAGAGGGGACTGAGAATAGGAGGATCTGTGTAGTGAAGATTAAAATGGAGAACTTCTGGTATATTAATTCAGTACATTGTGCATGTATTATGAGAACCTTTAAAGTACAGTTTCACACATTTCAGAAGAGCTGAGCATGGAATAACGTCTGCATTATGTTACCTGTAATACACTAATAGGTGTTGGCGATGTGGGGAGACACGTAGCTGAAAGGATACGAATAACCATCGGATTGAGATCATGTCTTTGTTGATCTGATAGTAAAGGAATGTTTAAGGCCAAAGTCACATAACAGTCTAGTATCTGATGTGAGCACTCCTGCAGACGACTCGTGACTGACAGAGCTCCTGAAAAAAATATGATGTTAATGTTAATTTTACTTATAACCCGAGTAAGCGGTAATTCACAGCATATCAGGCTTGCTATTAATACCCCCTATAGTATGCCAGCTATTGGTTTGTCCAATTTACGTAATGAGCTTTGCACCTAGCGTTAGTGTGAATGATTCTGGCAAACTCTGTAGGTCATGACTGAAGCGGCAGTCACAGCAGTCTGGGCCAAATGAAGAGGATGGGGAGGAAGCAGAAGACATTATCTGTATGCCATTGGATGTAGTAAGCGTGTCTTTTTCTGTGTTTCGTGTCTGCAAGTGTTCAGGATTCATTTTTTTAGTATGTGCGTGGGGGCAGGGAGAGTTTGGTAATTTGATTTTAGGCTTTGGCTCTTTTTAAGGCCCCAGCAGTGCACCTGGTTACACAAAGAGTAAGCCAAAGACTGCACTATTGAAAATAGTTCCGAAGGTTGGGCCCCTTGCAGATCTAATATTGATGACCTACCCACAGAATAGGTGGTCAATCTCAGAAACCAAATAACCCCTTTAGGCTAAGGCCCCATGTTGCGGACATGCAACTTTTTATGTTGCAGATTTTGCTGCGGTTTTTTGAGCCATAGCCAGGAGTGGATTTAGCATAAGATAGAAGTTTAAGAACTTCCTATATATTTCTCATTCCTTTTGAAGT
The DNA here is from genome assembly GCF_031893055.1 of Leptodactylus fuscus. Taxonomy (NCBI): domain Eukaryota; kingdom Metazoa; phylum Chordata; class Amphibia; order Anura; family Leptodactylidae; genus Leptodactylus; species Leptodactylus fuscus. Next base: position 34,951,546 of record NC_134273.1, read on the forward strand.
CATTCTTGGCTTTGGCTCATAGAACCACAGCAAAATCTGTAACAAAAAAAGCTGCTTTTCTGCAATGTGGGGGCTTAGCCTTAAAGAGGTTTTCCTATAAACATAACCAGATTTAAATCTGTAGACATAAGTATAAAGCGTTTCTTGTCCACATACTGATTTTTCATACTGATGTTATCTGTTGGGGTCTGACACAAGGACCCTACACAGATCAGCTATTCTAGCAACCTCCAGGTCCTGGAAGCCGCGAGTGCACAAGGAGCACATGCAACAACGCTCCTATTCAAGTAATAGGAAAGGAGCAGCAGCCCTGTCAACTGTAGTGTCAGGTGTCGGCCCCTGATCGATCACATACTGATGGCTTATACTGTGGATAAGTGACATACAGTCCTATGAAAAAGTTTGGGCACCCCTATTAATCTTAATCATTTTTAGTTCTAAATATTTTGGTGTTTGCAGCAGCCATTTCAGTTTGATATATCTAATAACTGATGGACACAGTAATATTTCAGGATTGAAATGAGGTTTATTGTACTAACAGAAAATGTGCAATATGCATTAAACCAAAATTTGACCAGTGCAAAAGTATGGGCACCTCAACAGAAAAGTGACATTAATATTTAGTAGATCCTCCTTTTGCAAAGATAACAGCCTCTAGTCGCTTCCTGTAGCTTTTAATCAGTTCCTGGATCCTGGATGAAGGTATTTTGGACCATTCCTCTTTACAAAACAATTCAAGTTCAGTTAAGTTTGATGGTCGCCAAGCATGGACAGCCCGCTTCAAATCATCCCACAGATATTCAATCATATTCAGTTCTGGGGACTGGGATGGCCATTCCAGAACATTGTACTTGTTCCTCTGCATGAATGTCTGAGTCGATTTGGAGCGGTGTTTTGGATCATTGTCTTGCTGAAATATCTATACCCGGCATAACTTCAACTTCGTCACTGATTCTTGAACATTATTCTCAAGAATCTGCTGATACTGAGTGGAATCCATGCGACCCTCAACTTTAACAAGATTCCCGGTGCCGGCATTGGCCACACAGCCCCAAAGCATGATGGAACTTCCACCAAATTTTACAGTGGATAGCAAGTGTTTTTCTTGGAATGCTGTTTTTTTTGGACGCCATGCATAACGCCTTTTTGTATGACCAAACAACTCAATCTTTGTTTCAATAGTCCACAGGCTTGTCCAAATGTGCTTTTACATACCTAAGGGGGCTCTGTTTGTGGCGTGGTTTCAGAAACAGCTTCTTTCTCATCAATCTCCCATACAGCTTCTCCTTGTGCAAAGTGTGCTGTATTGTTGACTGATGCACAGTGACACCATCTGCAGCAAGATGATGCTGCAGCTCTTTGGAGGTGGTCTGTGGATTGTCCTTGACTGTTCTCACCATTCTTCTTCTCTGCCTTTCTGATATTTTTCTTGGCCTGCCACTTCTGGGCTTAACAAGAACTGTCCCTGTGGTCTTCCATTTCCTTACTATGTTCCTCACAGTGGAAACTGACAGGTTAAATCTCTGAGACAACTTTTTGTATCCTTCCCCTGAACAACTATGTTGAACAATCTTTGTTTTCAGATCATTTGAGAGCGGGATGTCCATGCTCGGCGACCATCAAACTTAACTGAACTTGAATTGTTTTGTAAAGAGGAATGGTCCAAAATACCTTCATCCAGGATCCAGGAACTGATTAAAAGCTACAGGAAGCGACTAGAAGCTGTTATCTCTGCAAAAGGAGGATCTACTAAATATTAATGTCACTTTTCTGTTGAGGTGCCCATACTTTTGCACCGGTCAAATTTTGGTTTAATGCATATTGCACATTTTCTGTTAGTACAATAAACCTCATTTCAATCCTGAAATATTACTGTGTCCATCAGTTATTAGATATATCAAACTGAAATAGCTGCTGCAAACACCAAAATATTTAGAACTAAAAATGATTAAAATTAATAGGGGTGCCCAAACTTTTTCATAGGACTGTACATAACAGAGGTCTGACTTGTAATGTGCTCTTCTGTAACATGGTGGTGATAGTGATGTAATGTTTGGGGGAGGCAATAGACTCCCTTTAAATAATTATTCGCTGGTAAAATTCCCCCTACAGTATATAGACTGTTCTGAATACATTATACACTTAATGTGCATTATAATAAAGGCAAATTTGTAGTTACATGCTATAAGGAGATTGCAGAATACACATATACCTCACAAGCAAACTAACACAGAGAAAACATGTCTGCTAACAAACACCCTATACAATAGGGAGGACATTCTACAAATACAAGCCACACTTCCGCAGTGCATTGTAACAAGACAATTCACATTCTTCCACACAAGCTCAGCTCTGCACTGAGACAAAGCCATCATGTATTATTCAGAGCTTCCAAATACGATTCTTTAGTGACATTTTTTCGGAGTCAGCTATTAGAGGTAACGTACAGAGAAACTCAGAATCCCACTGATCTACTGGATGACTGAAATTAATTTTCAATGAATGATACATATTTCCAGGGAGAGATGACAGCTAGGAATAAAGGTGGCATATAGCGCGGTGTCAGCCTCAATGCTGGTATCACTTCTTATGTTAATAATCTGTTGGAGCAGGAACTTGGCAGACAACACCCATTGTATCATTCGCTCCATCAGCCCACTGTATGACTAAACAGCCAAGAATCGGCTAGAACAGTATTACTGTAGCAAAATGGAGAGGGTACAATGAAAATAACAATGCGGTTCTAGGTAATAATAAAAAAAAACAATAGTGTTTTTAGTTTCTTTTTTTGGTTCGGATAATACCAAGTACATCCCATATGAAATGTAGAGATAGGTCAACTGGTAAGCCTGGGAACCCCTTTAAAGCAATGCGGTCAGGTGATTTCTGCTGCCCTGTCTGAGTATATGATGGAGAGAGAGATATGTGATATATAGGGTTATAGGATTTGCAGCAGGATTTCTGAGTGAACAGCCGACTAAATTCTGACAGGACTCCTAGGAGAGCCAGTGGGAGTCCTGATTTCTTCATCCATACAGGATAATGAGTAGCCATCTCTGACAGATACTGATGGCTTATCTTACGGAAAGGTCAGTCTGGATTCTGACACACAGCACCACACTGAATTTGCTGAATTGCTATGGCCTCTTCACTGTATGTTATATAACGGCTGTGGTTAATACTGGAAGTCAGCTTCATTCACTTAAATGGGACTGAGCTGCATACAGGGCATATGATCGATGATCTGGATGTCACATGATGTCTTTAGCCTGTGAAACACAACTGCACTCAAACATGAGAATGGGCAACACAAAATAAATTACAAAAATGGGGGGCAACAACTGCAAAAGAGCTTGTGCATAACCCCAAAAAGAAAGAAACTGCAGCAAAAAGGCGCACACCTCATACATAAAGTGACATAAGTATTTATTAACATAAATATCACAACAAAAAGGACCCCAAAAACAACTCAAACCAGAAAAATACTGACTCCATTCAAAATAAAAGTGACCCACAAGCCAGGGCAGAATCCATAATAAGATTCAGGGAGCACTAAAAGAGTATAGTGTGAATATTGAAGGTATTCTAGTATCCATCAATATCAACATAAAAAATGCAGGGATCAAATGACACCAAAGTGGCGCAACCACAAGAAGTACTGTATATACTCGAGTATAAGCCAAGTTTTTCAGCACAGTTTTTGTGCTGAAAAAGTCCCCCTCGGTTTATACTCGAGTCAAGCGTAGGGGGGATATTGTTATATACACTCCAGACACTGTATTGTTTGCATGGTGAAGGTTGCTCTCCAGCCAGAAGGTCCACGGGGAGTGCAGCGGGATGCCCTCACTGTTCGGCTCCTGCAGCAGCTCCAGGCTGGTGATGGTTCAGGTGCAGCTGCTCCTCGCTCTCCGCTTTCAGGATAGGGGATAAATACTAGATTGATGTTGATGGATGGGGTTTGGGGTGCAGCAGGTGCTGGGGAAGGGCTGGTGTTTTGGTTGTCTGTATGCCCCTTCCCTGAGCTTAAAGGTGCAGACCCCCCCCCCCAACTTGGAATTCAGTCTGACTACAGCCAGGCTGAATATAGGGTATCTGCAGTGCTCCTATTCCGTCGGGAAGGGGTTAATAGGAGCACTACAGATACCCTATATTCAGCCAGGCTGAGTTCCAAGTGGGGGGGGGGAACCCAGTCCTCAAGCTCAGGGAAGAGACAGACAGACAACCAAAACACCCCCTCCCCTTCCTCAGCACCCAGCACCTACTGCTACCAAAAACTCCGGCCATTTTAATTTTTGAAATTTTCCAGTAACTGCTGTATTTCCCCCCCTCGGCTTACACTCGAGTCAATAAGATTTTCCAGTTTTTTGTGTAAAAATTAGGGTGGGGGGGGGTCGGCTTATATTCGGGTCGGCTTATACTCGAGTATATACGGTAACTGAACAGACAAAAAAACATCTCAACTTGGAACAGCGGGTAATGGGGGTGCCAGGTCAACAACCCCCGCCAATCTCATATTTATGACCTATGCTGCTATGTCATCAATATCAAACTCCTGGTAACCCGGTCTAAGGCTCCTTCACACTCACTTTTTTGTCTGCATTTCGGCATTTTTAATATTGTAACATTCAAGACATTTAGGCTTAGTTCACATGTAAATTACGTGTGGCTTATTTTGGCACCAGAAAAAAACGCTTCCTAATTAGGAAGCGTTTTTTTGGACCTTGCCAAGCTTTTTGTGGAGCGTTTTTTTGTAAAAATCGCTTCCAAAAGGTTCCAGGCGGTTTTCCCATCCTTTAAAGAGAATGGGCTGCAAAAAAGGCGTCACGTTTTTTACCGTGCAGGTTTTTGTAAAAAAAACACGACGAGTTTTTTTGCAAAAAAACGCGCGGCAAAAAAACGTGCGTTTTGCGCTTCCCATTCACTTCTATTGCTTTCTTGAGGCAGAAAACGCCTGAAGAAAGGTCATGTTGCTTCTTTTTCTCTGCTAGCAGAAAAAAAAAAGAAGCTAGCAGTCTACATAGACTAACATTGTACGGAGGAGGATTATGACGTGGATTCCGCTGTCAAAAATCTCCTCCCATAGATCGTAAGCCCTCGTGGGCAGGGCCCTCTACCCCACCGTGCCAGTCGGTCACTGTTAGTATTATATCTACCTGTATATTTTGTGTATTGTATGTAACCCCCAAATGTAAAGCACCATGGAATTAATAGTGCTATATAAATAAACAATAACAATAATAATAATAATAATAATAATAATACTATGGATGCTTTGACTAGACCCCACCAATAAGCTGCTATATCACACAAATGTGTGCTTGATATACTTGTGTTACCCACCACGGGCTGCTCTCCCATACCAGATCAGTCACTATCTATACGTACCAGCAAGGAACGACATGAAGTTAATTCTCACAGTCAAACTCTTTTTATCTCCTTGAAGTGATCTATAGCTTGGACCGCTTTCATACTTCTCTGTCTCCAATTTTTTCCTGACTGGGGAAATAAAGAGATATATTAGTGAGAAAAAGCTGGGGTTTTATAAAAACGATATCCAAGACTATAGAGTATAACTGCTGAATCAAATTATAGAACCGTTACCATGAAACAAAGACAGGAACTGCTATGGAAATATGGTAAGGTGGTTTTTTTTGTGATTTTTAATGTTGCAGTTTTATTTTTCTGAGGCCAGCAGTATGATCGACAAGCTGTACAATATTCTGTCAGTCTAATACCCATGTATGTAACATCTGGCCTGGGTATTTTACACATACACTTATTCTATGTCACTTTCACAGGCATAACTTGTATATAACTTTGGTACAAATTAATCATCAAATAGAAAAACAATATATGCCAGAATGTAAGGAAAGGAGATATCATCTGTCAGGGGAGAGTTAGGAATCCCCATAGTGGGTCGATTACCGTATTTTTTGGACTATAAGACGCACTTTTTTTCCCCAAAATTTTGGGGGAAAAGAAGGGTGCGTCTTATAGTCTGAATGTAGTGCCTGGCACCCGCCGTAATAGAGAGGCGAATGCCGGCAAGGGATAGACGCCAACACAGGTGCCGGGGCCTGAGACATCGCTGCGTTCCTCTGCCCTGCATGAAGCCAGCAGCGGCAGGGGCGATGCTATTCCGCTCCTCCGTCCCCCCGCTGCTGGCTTCATGCAGGGCAGAGGAGCGCAGCGATGTCTCAGGCCCCGGCGTCTATCCCGTGCCGGCATCCGCCTCTCTAGTACAGCGGATGCCGGGTCAGTAGTCAGTATCGGTGGCCCCTTCTCCCCCGGGGCCGGTCCGGCGATATCGCAGGAGCCGACCTGTTCGGGTGACAGCCGGGAGCCTAATGAGGCTCCCGGGCCTGTCACGGCTATATTAGTATTGCGGCTGGTCTCTATGACCAGCCGTAATACTAATAGACAGAATGTCCCATAGACGGCAATACAGTTGTATTGCCGTCTATGGGACTTGCAATCAAGCGACCGCAGGTTCAAGCCCCCGGGGGGGAATAAAATAGTAAAAAAAAAAAAAAAAAAAAAAAAAGCTTTAAAAATATATAATACAAATATAAAATAAATAAAAGTTCTAAATCACCTCCTGTCCCTAGAATATATATATAAAAGTAGAAAATCATATATCATAAACCACCGGGTTTTTTTTCAATACAAGGTGATCTAAGCAATAGATATTCCCCAAAATGGTATAACTAAAAAGTACTTCTGGCCCCGCAAAAAAAACACTCTATGCGTCCCCGTACAGCTGCAGGGTCACCTGTCAATGTGGCCTTGCAGCTGTTGCAAAACTACAACTCCCATATATTAAATATTTTACCATTTTTTGCTTCAAAATTTTTTTTCCCTATTTTCCTCCTCTAAAACCTGTGCGTCTTATAGTCCGAAAAATACGGTATAACTTATATGTAGAGACTTTAAAGGGATTTTCCAAGGTTTATAACTGATGGCCTACTCTTGGGATAGATCATCACTGAAACATCAGCAAAGGCCTGACACCCAAAAACCTTAACTAATCAGTTGCAGTGTTGAGGTTAGTGCTGCAGCCTCTTCAGTACTTAGCAAGCCTTGCGCCATACATTCGTACACTTGTTAAGCTTAGTATCTCAGTTTAGCCCATCAACTGGAATGAGATTGAGCTGCGATCTGGCCATGTGACCTATGAACATGGCATTACAAAGCATGTGACACAGATGGGGCGCCCTGGGATCACTGCTGATGCTTCAAATAGCTGATCTGTGTGGAGATCCTGGTTGTTGTGCTCCTATGGACGTTTAACTGATATCCTTTCCTAAGTATAGGTAATTAAAGTCCAGGAAAACCCCTTTAAGGCTAAAAATATCTACATAGTGTATTTGATGTCACTTTAACCTTAAAAAACACAGAAAACATTTACCAGCTTACAAAATGACTTTCATAACTGTGGAAAACAAAACTGCAGAAAGTATTTACGGTAATTGATTTTGTATTTTTTTGCATATTAAATATTCCACCCAAATAAAAACTAAGGGCAAATTCACATGTACCTAAACTTTCACCTTCTAAAAACTTTTTCCCAAAATTAAATCTACAAGTTATCTTACAGTTATGTAGACAGAAAAGAAAAAAAGTTTTGACCGAGTAAAATCAATATGGTCCTAAGGTCCAAATATTATCCCCTTTCTGTGACGCTCTTAACCCCTTCCCGACATGCGCCGTAATAGTACGGCGCGTGTCGGGTCTGTTACTATGGCGACCACCCGGGAGCTGGGCGGCCGTCATAGCCGCCGGGTGTCTACTGCTTTAAGCAGTAGACAACCGGCTCTAATGCCTCCGATCGGTCCCCGGACCGATCGGAGGCATTAACCCCTCCGGCGCTGCTGTCAAAGGCGCCGGAGGCGCCATTTTCCCGGCGGCGCATGGGTGCCGCCATTTTGGCAGGGATCGCCGGCTCCTGGAGTATGCTCCAGGGCCGACGTCATGTTGCCATGACAGCCGAGAGCCTTGTTAAAGGCTCCCAGCCGGTCTGCAAATTCTCTCTTTTGCAGGCTGGTGTATGCAGCCTGCAAAAGAGATGATGATTTTTTGCAATGCATTGCAATGCATTAGCATTGTAATGCATTGCATTAGTGATCAGACCCCCTGGGGTTCAACACCCTTAGGGGGTCTAATAAATGCAAAAAAAAAAAAAAAAAGTAAAAAAAAAAATATAAAAAAATATAAAAAGTATTAAAAGTTCAAATCACCCCCCTTTCCCTAGAACAAATATAAAAGTAGTTAAAAACTGTGAAACATATACATGTTAGGTATCCCCGCGTCTGAAATCGCCCGCTCTACAAATCTATAAAAATATTTTTCCTGTTCGGTAAACGCCGTAGCAGGAAAAATAGTCAAAAGTGCCAAACCGCCGTTTTTTCACTGTTTTAATTCTGATAAAAATTTGAATAAAAAGTGATCAAAGCAATAACATTTCCCGAAAATGGTAGAACTAAAAAGTACACCCGACCCCGCAAAAAAGACGCCCTATGCATCCCCGTATACCTATGTATAAAAAAGTTACGGCCGTCAGAATATGGCGACTTTTAGAAAAAAAAAATTTTAACACCGTTTTGGAATTTTTTTTAGGGGTCAAAATGTAAATAAAACCATATAAATTTGGTATCCCTGGAACTGTACCGAAACACAGAATATAGGGGACATGTCATTTTGGCTGCACAGTGAACGCCGTAAAACCAAAGCCCGTAAGCAAGTCGCAGAAATGCATTTTTTCTTCAAATCCACCCCATTCTGAATTTTTTTCCTGCTTCCCAGTACATTATATAGAATAATTAATGGTGGCATCATGAAGAAAAAATTGTCCCGCAAAAATTAAGACCTCATATGACTCTGGGAGCGGAGAAATAAAAAAGTTATGGGGTTTAGAAGGAGGGGAGTCAAAAACGAAAATCAAAAAATGCCATCGGCGGGAAGGGGTTAAACAATTTCTAATTTTATGTTTGTTAATCTATCCATAGATTAGGATTACACACGGCTTTCATATCACTTTTGCCCCTACCCAGAACAATTTACCAGTGCAGTAAAGCTATGGTGACAGTAAAGCTGTTATGTGGAGATTTTTGGCTTCGTGCTGCGCTGATGCTCTCATGTTGATGCGTGTCCTGTTTCTGCTCAAGCAGAAATACTCTGGAAAAATACAGCTTTGGAGACTTGTTATTGTGCATTTTCTATTCATGTACCTTTATCTGTGATAACAGTATCAGCGTGCTTAGGATGGTACAGAGCACCATGTTCTCCCTTTGATGAAGATGCTTCTATTTTCTGATCTTTTGAAGATTGCATGTTCAATTGGAGATTCTGTAAATCGGCTTTCATGTCTGTCCAGCTCCTTTCTGATTTCCGCTTTCCTGCCTGTCCTGCTGGCGCTTTTTCCGACTGAGCCACAACTGATAAGCCAGTATTAGACATTTCTAGCCTGTCAAAAGATCAATAAGAGATACGACCTGCTGTGAAGATCATACCAATACCTGTCATCGTGTATAGCTGCAACTAGCTAAAACTTGGCAAACTTTATTGTGACAGAGAGCTTAATATCATAAATATATGGTATATTATATGAATAATTATGAACCTTACAGATGGCATACATGGAGATAACAGAAGCCACACCTAAACCTTCAGGCTTTGAGTACAGCTATTAAGCTGGATATACACAGATATATACATAGGTGTAACCCAAAGCTCCTGGGACCCCAATGCAGCCTCTGTAATCGGTCCCCCACATATGTGCTACCTGGTGTCCTTTTATATGGTAGAGAGGTTTAATGGCCCCTCAGGCTCTGAGGCCTACCTGTGCAATCCCCTATAGTTAAGTGTCTGGATACATGTTAGCTAAACCCGTCAACCATCTAAAAAGCGTATGAGGGCCTCTTCCCCGAAAGCATGCATGTGTATGGGGGTGTGGAAATAGTAAGCATTCAGCTAAAGGCTAGCATGTATAGCCAGCTGTAAATTTACAGGCAAGAATAACAGAAAAGCAGATCCCGCACCACTACCAAAATACAAAAAAGTAGCAAAATAATGAAGGCAAAAACCTAGTACACTGCCTGAAGGAGTCAGTCATGGTGAGAACAAAAGAACACACATCGGAGGTCTATACATAACTAGAAAGAAGCAAACAATGCAGCAGAATTGTTAAGTATCATTTGCCCTTCACACAACAATTGTGAACCATTTACATCTACATCATTTATCCTGACGGACAACCCCATTATTAGTGGCTGATAGAGCACAGGGGGAACAGTTACCTCTTCAGTGAATTGTCTGTCTCTGGGTTCAACATGTTAGGTTCTGGAAACTCGGCAGGTAGAAATTTCTCTGGCTTTGCACATGTCAGGGCTGGCGACATAAAACACAATGAATATTAAATCCTAGTCACATATAAAACTGGATAGATTTATAGCAGCCATGGATTACACTTCTGTAATAACTCCTATTCTACTATTTAATGAGAAGGTGAGCATAATGAAAAGTCTCCGAATCCAAGATTTAACAAAAATTTTAAAAAAGATTTTAAAATGAAAACTTTTCAAACTGAAATGGTTGGCTCACCATAGACATTGCTGATATATAAGGTAATGCCGGTATACGTGGATTTTAATGATTTACAAATAAAATGATGAACTTATGATGAAGTGCTGGATCGCTGCTGTTCTTGGACTGTGGATTAGAAGATGGTCACTCTTTTAAGCGAGCTCGCCATTGCTTTGCTTCTACGTCTAATATTAATAGCCTATCTTTAGGAAAGGTCTGTAAGGGTCCAACAGCTGAGACCTACGCAGATCTGCTGTGCCCAGACAGCACAGCTCATGACATGGCGGGAGCTGTGCTATTCACGTGCTGTGCGATTTATAACAGCAGGTATTGGTACTGCAATGCGGCACCATGAACCTAAAGGCTCAAGTACCAAAACCTGCAGCTACTAATTGTACAGCTAATGAGCAGCATGGCTACTGCCATGTAAAAAATACTAAAAACTGTGCTGTTCCCAAAGAGATGGTCTGTAGGGGTCCTAGATGTCGGACTCTCACAGATGTAATATTGATGACTTAGTCTAAGGATAGACCATCAATATTAGAGACTGGATAACCCAAATAATTATTCAATAATTTTCTTTTTTGGACAATTTATGTTTTCTATTAGAGGTTACAGACAACAGCCAATAATAATATTCAGAGCTTCAGTGTAAAGCATGGAGGATGGATAGAGCAGCAGTCAAGTCCTCTGATGTGACAGAAATTTCAAAGTACTGAAAGCACATATTGGACAATGAAGCTAAACACAGCGGCACTTAATAGGATATTCTAATACTTTTGACCTGCACAAGTCCCATTGGAAACGCTACATGCCAGTCACTGGAGCTAGAGCATTAATCGAGATATATATATATATATATATATATATATATATATATATATATATATATATATATACACACACACAAACACACTGAGTGGCCACGCAGTCTGCACTGCAGCCCACATTTGGCTCTGTGTAGTTGGCGCTGGGTCCATGGAGCGGACACTGGTATCCACAGCATCCCATAAATGCTCTATGGGGTTGAGGTCAGGCGAGCGGGCAGGCCAATCAAGAGTCGTGAGGTCACTGGTGTGTTCATTAAGCCAGTCCCGTGCCACCAACGAGCGATGACAAGTTGCATTGTCCTGTTGGTACACAGCATCCCCATCAGGAAACTCCAACTCCATCAGTGCAGTCCTTGGCATACAGCCCTGGTGGAAATGGCGACCCACATTCAAAACGGCAGCAATTTGACTCACAGTAGACTGTCGAGAGCCCCGTTCGACTCTGCAGAGGTGACATGACGTCCGGTCATTGAACACTCGTGGTCGACCAATGCGCTGGTTTACGCGGCTGCCAACTTTGTCTCTGTGATATTGCAGGTCCACCCAAGACACTGTTGACCTCGGAAACCCAAATTCCCAGGTAATCTCCAAAATGCTATGCCCCATGCGTCTTGCACAGATTATCATCCCATGTTCAAAGTCACTTAACTTGCGACGCACTGCCATGTTCAAGAGACACCTGTCTGCATCAGACTGCTCAGATAGCCTGGCGACAATAACGCCATAGGCCGCACTACAGTTTGAGCGTCATATCCGACACAAGTGTGACCGCCGATATCAGTGCGATCACATTGTGATGTAGTAGAGGAATCTACCCATATTTGTTTTCTAATCATCTGCCCCTGATGATTCCAACTTTGATGAAACGCAGCGTTGGGCAGCTAATTTTAGGGTGATGATCAGTGTATTTAGTTTCATGTCTCTTTGGCTAGATTAACAGCATACAGGTTTGTGCCGCTCACTAAGTTCCTTCAGGTTTGCCAGACCCCGTTGGCGTGGCGTTAGGCCAGTAACCTCGGGTGAGACGAGCTCTGGAGAACTTTCATTCATTTATAGTGAGCAGAGCACCTGTTATACCTGGTTGTTGGTCTATCTGACATGTGATATTACGACTGAGGGAGATAGACTACTAGTGTTGAGGGGATACTAGCCATTCCACCATCTATGTAGACTACTGTATCTATATCTTAGATCCCAGAACGTTACATTTACACTTTATCTTTAATGTTAAGCACCCCTTTTTTGTATCAAGTATTACATTGGTTATTATATATGGGATGAAAACTACCCTATATATATAGTGACCATTAGCAGTGATCCATAGTTTTACATGAACACTTTTTGCACTATTTTAAATGGCATAATAAAAATGAAGTTTTATATATTTTGTCAGTGAATCCTTTTTGTAGTCTAGAGGTACACTATCTTTGGAGCCAGTGAATGTGTCATATCCGACACAACCGGCACTGGGACATGCCTTCCCATTACCTTTGGCCACTGTGTGTGTTGTGTGTTTGTGTGTTCATTCCTCAATCACAGCCAAACGGCTGAATGGATTTTGGGGAAATTTCGCACACACACACACACACATATTTGCCAGGAAAAGGTAGTAGGCTACTTTAAATGTGGGTCACTCACCCCACCGTGACCCTGCAAACAACCCTCCGGCTCGGCTGCAGCAGCTGGCATTCCGCCAGCGCTGGTCTGTGCACGCACCTCCTATTGGTGCAAGGCAGGCTGTGGGCGGGCTCTGGAGCCAGGGCTGCGGCACCATAGGTTGTGGGCTGAAGGTGGGCATGCCGATTCAGCAGGGAAAACTGAGGAAGATGGCAGCAGCCCACATGGTCCCGGCGCCACAGCTGTCCCAGCCCACCTACACAGCTCGCGGACGGAGGAGGCTGCTGCTGCTGACACACCACAGGTAAGTGCAGCGGGTACAGGGGGTTGGGGAGGGGGTGTCCCGGGGGGAGGGGTGTCCCCCGAGTGCCTACGTTGGGGTCCCCAGGGATCAACCACATACCCCAGCTTCATGTCCCCCCCCCCCCCCCCCATTCATTGGCCCCAGCGTAGTTGGACTCACCTTGCCACGCTCCCCCGAAGCTCTCTCCACTCGCTCGCTGCGTATGGCAGGTACACTGCAGTACAGGCGCTGGTATTCGGCAATGCACTGTATAATACCGGCGCCTGTATTGCAGTCTACCTGCCTAGGCTGCAATACAACCGTACGCCTGACAGGCCAGGGAGGCAGCGCGAGGCTCCGGCTCATAGCAACCCGACGCCAGTCCTTGCTCTGCCTCCTATACGCCACACACAGCCAGCCGCCCGACACCGATGTGCGACGGGGGAGTGTGGCAAGGTGAGTCCACCTACTCTGGGGCTGATGTGAGGGGGGGGGGGGACAAGAAACTGCGGGCAGAGATGGGGGGACAACAAACTGGGGGCAGAGATGGGGGTCCGAGAAACTGGGGGCAGATGAAGGGGGGGGGGGGGACAAGCAACTGGAGCCAGAGATGGGGGGACAACAAACTGGGCCCAGAGATGGGGGGGGACAAGAAACTGGGGGCCAATGAAAGGGGGAACAAGAAACTGGGGGCACAGATAGGGGGACAAGAAACTGGGGTCAGATGAAGGGAGGGACAAGAAACTGGGGGCAGAGATGGGGGGACAAGAAACTGGAGGCAGAGATGGGGGGACAAGAAACTGGAGGAAGAGATGGGGGGGCAAGAAATATAAGCGGTTCAGCGCAACCGCCAACCCGCAGACGAAGTCGCGGGTAACCACTAGTGTGTATGTATGTATATATATATATATATATATATATATATATATATATATATATATATACACATATACACACACACAGTGCCTACAAGTAGTATTCAACCCCCTGCAGATTTAGCAGGTTTGATAAGATGCAAATAAGTTAGAGCCTTCAAACTTCAAACAAGAGCAGGATTTATTAACAGATGCATAAATCTTACAAACCAAAAAGTTATGTTGCTCAGTTAAGTTTTAATAAATTTTAAACATAAAAGTGTGGGTCAATTATTATTCAACCCCTAGGTTTAATATTTTGTGGAATAACCCTTGTTTGCAATTACAGCTAATAATCGTCTTTTATAAGACCTGATCAGGCTGGCACAGGTCTCTGGAGTTATCTTGGCCCACTCCTCCATGCAGATCTTCTCCAAGTTATCTACGTTCTTTGGGTGTCTCATGTGGACTTTAATCTTGAGCTCCTTCCACAAGTTTTCAATTGGGTTAAGGTCAGGAGACTGACTAGGCCACTGCAACACCTTGATTTTTTTCCCTCTTGAACCAGGCCTTGGTTTTCGTGGCTGTGTGCTTTGGGTCGTTGTCTTGTTGGAAGATGAAATGATGACCCATCTTAAGATCCTTGATGGAGGAGCGGAGGTTCTTGGCCAAAATCTCCAGGTAGGCCGTGCTATCCATCTTCCCATGGATGCGGACCAGATGGCCAGGCCCCTTGGCTGAGAAGCAGCCCCACAGCATGATGCTGCCACCACCATGCTTGACTGTAGGGATGGTATTCTTGGGGTCGTATGCAGTGCCATCCAGTCTCCAAACGTCACGTGTGTGGTTGGCACAAAAGATCTCGATCTTGGTCTCATCAGACCAGAGAACCTTGAACCAGTCTGTCTCAGAGTCCTCCAAGTGATCATGAGCAAACAGTAGACGAGCCTTGACATGACGCTTTGAAAGTAAAGGTACCTTACAGGCTCGTCTGGAACGGAGACCATTGCGGTGGAGTACGTTACTTATGGTATTGACTGAAACCAATGTCCCCACTGCCATGAGATCTTCCCGGAGCTCCTTCCTTGTTGTCCTTGGGTTAGCCTTGACTCTTCGAACAAGCCTGGCCTCGGCACGGGAGGAAACTTTCAAAGGCTGTCCAGGCCGTGGAAGGCTAACAGTAGTTCCATAAGCCTTCCACCGAATGATGCTCCCAACAGTGGAGACAGGTAGGCCCAACTCCTTGGAAAGGGTTTTGTACCCCTTGCCAGCCTTGTGACCCTCCACGATCTTGTCTCTGATGGCCTTGGAATGCTCCTTTGTCTTTCCCATGTTGACCATGTATGAGTGCTGTTCACAAGTTTGGGGAGGGTCTTAAATAGTCAGAAAAGGCTGGAAAAAGAGATAATTAATCCAAACATGTGAAGCTCATTGTTCTTTGTGCCTGAACTACTTCTTAATACTTTAGGGGAACCAAACAGAATTCTGGTGGTTTGAGGGGTTGAATAATAAATGACCCTCGGAAGAAACTTTTCACAATTTAAAAAAAAATTAAACAAAGAAATAACATTATTTTTTGCTGCAGTGCATTTCACACTTCCAGGCTGATCTACAGTCCAAATGTCACAATGCCAAGTTAATTCCGAATCTGTAAACCTGCTAAATCTGCAGGGGGTTGAATACTACTTGTAGGCACTGTATATATGCAAGTCCAAAAGATAAGGCACATGTGCGCTTGAGAAAGCGCCTGTTTTCAGCATGAAACGGCTGTTGCCTTCGCCTCCATGCTATCTCTCCCTCCCTGAATGTTTTTATTCAAGTTCAGAATAAAGGACTAATTTTTAAACGTAGATACTTACCTGGGTGAGTTCCCCCCGCTTCTCTTTTTTCTTTTTCATTATATATATATATATATATATATATATATATATATATATATATATATATATATATTCACCAGCAGTTCTAAAGTGTGAGGTTAGAAGTCAGCAACCAGTGAAGCATACAATGTGACGAAAGCAAAATGTGACATGCTACTAAAGAAACGTCTGGGTATGTTCCCCACACAGGTCTTATAATCTGCGGCACAAATTAAATGTGCGGATTGCTTGAAATCCCTCACATTTGCTGAGAAAAGTGATTGATGGTCCTATGTGAAAATCTGGGTTTACTCAAAATGTTTCTCTCTGGCTCCTGATATCATCAGCGAAGCGTAAAGAAATTCTGTGACATGATGGATTGCCAAGCATCCCAGAACCTCAAGACAAGTAACATTTAGGAGAAATCTGCAGAGTTAAGTGTAAGTAACAGCATGGCCCCATGCTAATTGTACTGCAAAGAATAATTGGATTGTCTCAATATACGGCTGAGGTTGTATCAGCACTGGATAAAGTCCAAGCCAGCGGAAACTAATGGACAAAAATGAGCATAAAATACACAATAGAATAAACTATTACATTATTACATTATGTTATTATTTACATCGACTGGGGCTGCTCATTACTAAATCTGAGGGGCATAAAAATGATAAACTAAACTCCAGTCCTGTTATTAACAATAGTGAAAACTAATATGGAACAAGAACAAGATTTTGTAGGTTTCAGAAAGTGATCCCCTCCAGCTGGTCTTTGAAGTGCGACCTGTACCCTCCCTGCTTCCCTATAGCTCCTATCACTGTTAGGCTCTTTCACTGTGTTGGTCAGTACTGTTGTCCTGTTACATTATGGCAGGGGAACAACCAAAACAACAGAATGCTGGATCCATTACATAAGAAACACCAAAGGTACCCCAATGGGCACCACAGACTTATAATGGGTGCATTTGCTTTCCATCATGATGTCCATAATATTACCTTTCCAGCTTATATGATGGACTCTGAATGAGGCTCCAAATGTGAACAGAGCTGGATTTCTAATGTATGCACCTAATATGGGCAACCTCCCATCCTGTCAACAGTCAGATCTCATTGTAGAGCCAGTAGGCCAATCTACTGTGTCTGGTGACTCCTGTATCTCTTCTCCCAGGTCCATCACTTACCTTCTATAAATTACATACCGTATTTTTCGGACTATAAGACGCAAATTTGGGGGGAAAAGAAGGGTGCGTCTTATAGTCCGAATGTGGCGCCTGGCACCCGCCGTAATAGAGAGGCGGATGTCGGCAAGGGATAGACGCCGGGGCCTGAGACATCGCTGCGCTCCTCTGCCCTGCATGAAGCCAGCAGCGGCAGGGGCGATGCTATTCTGCTCCTCCGTCCCCCCGCCGCTGGCTTCATGCAGGGCAGAGGAGCGCAGCGATGTCTCAGGCCCCGGCACCTGTGCCTGCGTCTATCCCTCGCCCGGCATCCGCCTCTCTAGTACAGCGGATGCCGGGTCAGTATCAGCGGCCCCTTCTCCCCCGGAGCCCGTCCCCACCGGCCCCGTACCTGTGAAGTTGCAGGCCGGCTCCTGCGCGGCGATATCGCAGGAGCCGACCTGTTCGGGTGACAGCCGGGAGCCTAATGAGGCTCCCAGGCCTGTCATTGCTATATATTAGTATTGCGGCTGGGCCTAGGACCAGCCGTAATACTAATAGACAGAATGTCCCATAGACCGCAATACAGTGTATTGCCGTCTATGGGACTTGCAATCAAGTGACCGCAGGTTCAAGCCCCCGGTGGGGGAATAAAATCGCAAAAAAAAAAAAAAAAAAAAAAAAAACTTTAAAAATATATAATAAAAATATGAAATAAATAAAAGTTCTAAATCACCTCCTGTCCCTAGAATATATATATATATAAAAGTAGAAAATCATATATCATAAACCACCGGGTTTTTTTTCAATACAAGGTGATCTAAGCAATATATAGTCCCCAAAATGGTATAACTAAAAAGTACTTCTGGCCCCGCAAAAAAAAAACACTCTATGCGTCCCCGTACAGCTGCAGGGTCACCTGTCAATGTGGCCTTGCAGCTGTTGCAAAACTACAACTCCCATATATTAAATATTTTACCATTTTTTGCTTCAAATTTTTTTTTCCCTATTTTCCTCCTCTAATACCTAGGTGTGTCTTATAGTCCAGTGCGTCTTATTGTCCGAAAAATACGGTACATATCGACTACTATCTATTGCTTGTTTCTTCCATTCTGCAAGTTCCCCCTGTAGCCCTGTATCTATTCCTGGACTATTGGCATTTCATACACATTACTTTCTCACTTCTAGATCATTTAAAATACTTCTAAAGATGCTCAGTCTCCTTTGGATGGCACTTCCTTTCATAAGATGATGACAGCTGGAGGGGCATAAGACCATAAATGTCAATCAGTATCCTCTATAGTAACACACTGTGCAGTAGATCCTAAAGGAGGAGTCTAAATGACATGTACGACCATGAACTTCTCAAGCTGCTGCCATTCCATGGATAAAAGTGACATCCAGGCGAGACAGGGAGGGACAATTTTGGAACTCCTGAAAACAATCTTCATTAAAGTTAAAATGTGTTTACAGTGAATATGTATGAGGGATGGTACAGTACGGGTGAGGAGCATGTATAGCTGAAGTGACCAAAGTAAGCAGAGGGACAGATAGAGCCGTAAGAAGGAACCAACCAGCAGTTTGAAATACCAGTTTTATACACACAGAAATATAACTTTCATTTACTGCATAGCACGCCATGCACACTTCTTTGATTGAACTATATCATTATCAACCACAGTAATCCCCAAATGTAACTATCCCACAATGGTGCCCTAGGACATCTATTCAATCTCACTCTCCACTTCATTACTATATGAAGAGATTCTTAAGAAAGAAAGCAGTATCACTGAATATCCTGGGACAACAGGTCCTCCAAACATACAGTGGTGTTTTAGAATTAAAGGGGTTGGCCACTTTCAGACCAATTTTGAGAGACAAATGTTATGGTTTGTATAATAAAAAGTTGTACAATTTTCAAACATACTTCCTGTATCAATTCCTCACAGCTTTCTAGATCTCTGCTTGCTGTCATTCATTCTGTTACTTTTGGTGGATAAAAGTCTGGCCATGGTCATGTGATTTACGGTCCATGGTCATTGGGTATTGGATGTGGTGCATCTGATCCTAGGTTTAGATTTTGAGTCCCCTCTATAGCTTCTACACCTTTTAGTGAAGAAGGTGGAGTTTGATCTTGATGTTCCCTGTTTTTTCTCTTTAGATTCAATGGGTGGTAATAGTCTGAAATCTTGCTGAAGAGGGGGGCTTCTTTTGTATGTAGTGTCATGGTAGAGATAGGAGGGTCCTGTAATGATTTTTGTAGGTGTCCTGATGACGTTGGTGTTAAAGTGGCAGGAAGGCCTAAATGGTATAAAGATACCATTTGATTTACTGTTTGGCTTTAGTTTATTAGATCAATGGGCGTTTGTATACATCTGTGGGTCATTACCATAAGTTGCAGTATAGAGATCATTAGTTTGCATATGTACTATTGATTGGCCAACTTTATATGAATATTTTGTCCTCACGGGACTTATATACGGACTTTTACTTTATTTCTATTTCAAACCAATTACCGTATATACTCGAGTATAAGCCTATATGACCATCATTGTCTATGACCAGCAGCAATATCAATGTATAGAATCTCCCATAAAATAGTGGGGAAAAAAAAAGCTTTAAAAAAAGTTCTAAATCCCTCCTTTCCCTAGAATACATATAAAAGTAGAAAATGACTGTGAAACACATACACATTATGTATCCCTGTGTCTGAAAGTGCCCGGTCTACTGAATATAGGGTATCTGCAGTGCTCCTCTTCAGTCGGAAAGGGGTTAATAGGAGCACTGCAGATACCCTATGTTCAGCCAGGCTGAATTCCAAGAGGGGGAAAAAAAATCCCAGTCCTCAAGCTCAGGGAAGGGGCAGACAGACAACCAAAACACCCCCTCCCCTTTCCCAGCATCTACTGCACCCAAAAACTCCGACCATTTAAATTTTTGAAATTTTCCAGTAGCTGCTGCATTTCCCCCCTCGGCTTATACTCAAGTCAATAAGTTTTCCCAGTGTTTTGTGGTAAAATTAGGGGCCTCGGCTTATACTCGGGTCGGCTTATACTCGAGTATATACGGTATTCTATTTTAAGATAATTTTCACCTTGTATTCTTCAGTGAGTCTGTTACTGCTAATTTTGAAACAGCATGGGTTCATGATCGACACTTGAAAAAAGGATAGATAAAATTCCCCGAAACACGGTGTGTCACAGATTGATCTTGGTTATTCTGAATAAAAGTTATTGGTTCATTATTTTGGATCTGCGTAGTCCGAATTCTCTGGTCCAAATAATTGCATTCCATTTACATTTTTCGTAGTGTTTACCAGTGACAGCAGCGATCCAGTTCTTCAGTTTGTTTTCGCTATATATTTGGTTGTGTTAAGAAACACAACCAAACTAGGTGAGAAGGCAATTACCATTTTGGATTCACCATATGTCTAAGTGATAATGCACGACACTTTGTTCAGTGCTTGTGTTTTCTGTGTGTTTGCACCAGTTGCTTCGGTGTCATCTCTTGCCTCCCAAGTTTTGTCTGCTCTCCAAGATCAATTCCGCCATTGTGCAGAAGCTGCAGATTAGCCTCAGTGGTCACGTGACTGCTGAGACCAATCAGCGGCCTCAGCACAACACTGGAAGACGCCACTGGAGCACATGAACCAGGAGGTGCAGGAGGACATCGGAGCAATGGGGACAGAAGACTATACTTTTTTTAAAAAAAATAAAAATTATTTCACTGCCACCAGCTTATTTAAATTTAAAAAATATTGTCCATTTTTACCTGGACAATCCCTTTAATTTTAAATTTTGCAGCGTTTTAAAGATTTTCTCTAATCATCTTAGTAGTTACATCTGTTGTCTTTATTGGTTGCCATTGGATATGACAATTAATAGATAAGTTTCTATGGTCTGGGACTTGTCAGAAACCCATTCATGATGTCCTTATTGTGGCCAGGTTATCAGGCAGGGACACTACATGTACGAGAAGGTAACCTGGCCATGATAAGGATATCAAGTCTGGATTTCTGAGGAGTCCCAGACCATTGAAAGTTTCTGTATTTAGCATGGCAAGACATAAGAGTGTCACCGCTATGATGGTTAGAGAAAACCTTTACAACTCTTCATAATGTCTAATTCTTTATACTGTATTTGCAAATATGTTTCAACTATTAGCTGTCTAAAATTGAATTATAGTTAATTTTCATGGGAAGACCCCTTTAAGGCATTCCTGGTTGTTGGGTTTTTAGCTTGGTATTAACTATTGAACCTGAATTTCAACATATCCCTGACTATTCTCCTGCCTAGCTCTTTCAACACTAAGCCTACCTAGTACATGTGCTATTCTTTGACATGACTCCTGGTTATCTTTGGGCTTCTTTCATTCCTTGGTTTAGCACTTGCTGTCTGTTGTCCTGATGACTATTCCAGATATCATTTCTGACCACACTACAGCTTCAGAATCTGAGAATATCCCTTCAGTGACACCTCCTTGTGGGAATAGAGTGTGAAAATTCCTTAAACTCCTTACCCCAGTACAGTCCGGCATGCAATGAATTGTGTACATTTCGATAAGTGCAGATGGTATATTTGTAATGACAGTGGTCCCTTATATTTCTGTATTTTATTACCCAGCACAGAAAGGACTTGTATCGGTTTCCCCATCACTCACTTTTATTACGCTTACGTCAATTTCCCACCCTTGCTTGCTAAAAACACAGTTTGCAAAGAGGAGAACTGCACAGATCCTTGCCATGGAGTAGCAATAGGGATGTGACTAAATAGGATGAGCCCTCTCTGTAAGGAGACACAGCTATATTATTTCAGAACTGTTGAACCATTATATGACATTTTTGTTTGTATACTGGATCATGAAGTTTATGGTATGTATGTCATTTTGTATAACTTTGTTGTATGGATACCTCTGACAATGAAGACTTCACAAAATACACTGAGAAGGTCAGCATATGTAAAAGCCTGTTCTCAAGCTATAGTGAAAGAAATGTGCTGCCTTATATCTTCTGCTGCATTTGACTGTCTCAGAAATGCATTGCAAAAAATATGCTGGCCTGGTCGAGATAAGGAAATGGTATTAAAATGATGTTTGAATATTTTCTTATCTTACATGTGTTGGTCATGACATTTTCTGTATCTCCCGCCATACAACCCGATTGCAACTTAACATTCAAGGAAATGACTCTAAAATAAATCTGTTTTCCCAGACTGACAAGTCTAGTTGGGTTTGTCTACTGCAAATCGGAGGTCATTTAAGGGTCACAAACGCCAATTTATTTTTTATATTCTTTTGAGGCAATAAAAAGGAAAAAAGTAACAATGCTTACAGTTCCAAAGTATGAGAGACATTAGAAAGTGCAAATATTACACAGGACGGGCGACAAAAACTTTTAAGAATGGACATAAACTTTGTACCATAGCATCAATCAGCTAGGTTTTCAGTACTGTGGAAAATTTTTAGCAAGGTAAGAAAAAAATGCTAAAAAATAAGAAT
Source organism: Leptodactylus fuscus (assembly GCF_031893055.1). Taxonomy (NCBI): domain Eukaryota; kingdom Metazoa; phylum Chordata; class Amphibia; order Anura; family Leptodactylidae; genus Leptodactylus; species Leptodactylus fuscus. The sequence continues at coordinate 34,974,219 of NC_134273.1, forward strand.
GCTAAAATAAAAATCTTCCCAAAATTACTGAAAAATAAAGAGTAACCTAAATCTCATCAGTATTTGGTGTGACCACCCTTCGCCTTCCATTAATTCTTCTGGGTACACTTACAGACTGGTACTCAGCAGGGAAGTTGTTCCCGCCATCTTGGAGAATGGTCTTCTGTGGATGTAGGCTTGCTCCAAACCTTTTGTCACTTCAGGTAATACCAGACAGACTGGATGATGTAGAGATCATTGTGATCTGTGGGGGTCATATCATCACTCCTCCTCCAGAGGGCACTCACACCAAAATATACTAGTAGATGCATTTTAGATTTCTCTTTTGTTCATTAAAGGGGCTCTATCAGCAAAATCATGCTGATAGAGCCCCACATATGCGTGACTAGCCTTTAAAAAGGCTATTCAGGCACCGTCAATGTTATATTAAACTAAACCCCCCCCCCCAAAAAAAAAAAAAAAAAAAAAAATGGCCTGTGCGCATGCGCAGTAGCATGCTGCTTCTACTACGGCTACTGCGCATGCGCCCGGGCCATTTTTTTTAGCAAATGTCAGTTCGCGAGCGCCGGAGGAAGAGGAGGCGTGGATGAAGAAGACGTCGGACCCTGAATGCCCGCACGTTCGGTAAGTTTATCACATTCTGTTTTAGGCTATTCACGCATGATTTTGCTGATAGAGCCCCTTTAACTTTTGCATTTTGTTAATTGACAAAAGAGACTATCAACACTTCAATTTCTGAAAGTATTCTTACTTTGTATTTCAGAAGGGGATTTTTATATTTACAACCTCTATTTTACAGTAAATACACCCATTCAACTATTGTGTCTAGATCTATACCTTCAACCGCTATACAAAGTCAACAGGATGAAATTTGCCGAGTATTTCATGCAGTAATGTTTCTGCAGCAGCCAAGTGACCAGTTCTTTGTCCGGGCACTGAGTGAAGCAGCCCTCTCTCCCTCTAGCATGGCACAACTTAAAGACTATAAATTGCTCTGTCAACTATATGTACAAAAAGATTTCTTTCTATTTGTTCGCAGCGAATATAACTTCCAAGATCATCTACAACAACTAAAATCCAAAGCAGCGGTACAAACAACCAACAAATACTTCTGTGCTTAGTTATGGGTGGGCCTACTATAGCAGGGATCAGCAACCTCTGGCGCTCCAGCTGTTGTGGGACTACGACTTCCAAGGAGCGCTATATATCCCAGAACCTTGAGAGCCGAAGGCTGACAATCCTTGCACTAAAGCTTGTATTTGCAAAGCAAAACAAGTAAATATCTTGGATACTGGCTTTCAATAAGTTTGCTGGTTACAACCTCTACCACCCCACCCGCAAATATTTAGTTCAGTAGCGTCTAAAGTGAACTGTGAGGATGACATAACACATCTGCAAAAGCAACACTAAGCTTGGTGAACGGTTTGATGACTTTTGTTCTTGCTACGCATTTGTATTTCCAACACACACTACAGGTCACAGCACTACGTCTTTCCTCAAAAGGTACAATCTCAACATTTTTCAGCTGGGATCAAGGATACGTATTATGTTACCCACAAATGTCTAACTGATAGTGCTCAGCAAGAAATCTCGATGCAAACTATGTAACCAGTATGTGATTTGTTACAGAAAGTAACACCATGGGGGGGAATACTACCATTTCTCAGTTAAAGGGAACATGTCATGTTGATTTGGGACACTAAACTGCCCACATATCCTTATGGACCGAGGATTTAGTGTCCAAAATAGTACTCTTTTACTGCTATCTATGCCTGTGATAAAAATAAGAAAACATTTATACTTACCTGGCTCCTATACTTCCGTCAAGGCAAGGGAGTACGCTTCGGCTGCAGTCCATACATGTCGAACTTCAGGTGCATGCACAGTGTAGCCAAGGTGTACATCCCTGCTTTCAATGAACAACAACACAGGAGCAACAGACATGAATCGGATGTGACTCATCTCTAGGTAAATTTAAATGTATAAAGCCCGAATAGGTGGCATTGCTACGGGTCTATATGAGACACTCAACCTCTTCCCCTATGGCCCCATTGCCATTAGGACCTATGAGTGGTTTAGTGTCCCAAATCGACCTTACAGGTTTTCTTTAAGCAACAAAGTGGTATATGGAGACTTATTTTCAGGCAATGTTCCATGGGAAAAATATTCAAATTTGCTCATACCAGCCATAACAGAGTTACCCATTTACAGACAGTACTATTTCGGGGTGTCAGCCCCTTATAGTACAGAGTAGGGTTACTGGGTGGCTGGATGAAATGCCTTAAGACTGTAATACTGAGAAGATATCATGGCTGATAACAGTCTGAGGAGACTTATGGACCATGTAACGTTTGATGAGAACTATAAAGGTTATCATTTACATTCCTGGATATATAACTGGCATGGTGCATCCCGCTGGGCTTAAAAACACTGTGATTTTGATTTTACGGGGCGTACATCTTGGAGAGTTACTTTCTAGGGGTAGGAGACAAAATATTTCATGCTGGGCCTCATCACGATGGATTACATTTCTCTGCACAATAGTTTGCTGTGAATATTCTGTTTAGAGTTATTACACCACATAAATGTTAGTACAAAGTGTTACATTTTACTGTTCTGGGTGACATGATTTAGTTTTCCCTTACTATAGGCTTGTATACTGCTGGGTATTATCCCTAAAGTTTTCTTGCCATTACTAAAAGAACAAACAGACAGATACTTTATAACAAAAATTATTTTCCATCTCGGCTCACAAAACAAGGTCCTCGTGTCACTATAATAATTGGGTTTTTCCTCCTGCCCCTTTCTGATTGCAAGCAAATGATGCTCGATGTCGTCACTGAATTGCTGTCAATACTATGTAAAGGGAGGAGGCTCCAGTACATGAAGGGGAGGAGGGGGGGCAGCTCTGACTACAGAGGTGACACTGATGTGACTATTGGGGAAGTGGGTCTGTTGTGATGATACCAATACTGTGACGACTGTGACTATTTAGAAAGTTGGGGGTGTTAGAAGCGTGTTCTGACCTTGCATTGACAATCACAAAGTACCTGAACAGCAGAACTTGTAAGTTTTAACTCTTATTTCCAGAGCGCACAACTCAAAAGGAACAGTGACTCTTGTGACCCCTAAGAAAGTGGGAGAGAGATAGTGCTGCTGCTTAGTGCTGGGTGACATATGGCAGGATTATGGAACTAATATCATTAGGGTATAGAAGTAGCATTACTTCATCTGATGTGTTCCATTGTAAAATCTGAAACCAAATTCCATACAAAACCATTGAAAAAGTACAGGGTGGGCCTTTTATATGGATCCAACTAAATAAAATGAGAATGGTTGGTGAGATCAACTTCCTGTTTATGGCACATTAGTATATGGGTGGGGGAAAACTTTTCAAGACGGTTGGGGAATGTGACGGCCATTTTTAACTCGGCCATTTTGGATCCAACTTTAGTTTTTTCAATAGGAAAAGGGTCATGTGACATCAAACTTATAGAGAATTTCACAAGAAAAACAATGGTGTGCTTGGTTTTAACGTAACGTTACAGGTTTACTTTTGGAAATATTAGCGTAAGTCTTGTAGAAAGAAATTTGCAACTCTATAATCACTGTTTTGAAGGCAATTGTCCTCCGATGTGGGACTATGCAAAGAAGGCATAAAGGGGTCACAGGTTATCGGCTGATTGAGTGATGGATGAAAATTGTCAAGCATGATGGCCTAACTGGTAAAAGTGCAGAACATTCTTGTTAGTTTGGTTATGCTAGATAAATCACTACACCTAAAAAGGTACGCAATGTGTGAACTCAGCCAGAAGAATAGAGCCAGTTAGAAAAACGTACACTTACCTTGAGTACTGTAGTCATCCTGAAAAAATATATTCTCATTTTTCTCAAGAATGAAACTTTGTCGGGGCAAACTGTCTTCATATAGTTTTCTCTCAGTCAATATCAATTGCTTAACTACAACCAATGAAATAAAAGACAATCATAATTAGATATAGATACATGATATATAGTTTGTAACGTTCTTTATCTGCATATACTGGTTCATTTCCACATAAAACCATCCAATACCGACAAACACTGCTCAGGTGTTCCTTCATTTCTCCTAGGGCTAAAGAATATAAATGCCATATCCTATGAAATATCAGATACTCAAGCTCTTATAAAAAACAAAGTTGAAAAAAACGTCAAAATGTGGATCTTAGATCTTGTCAAGGTCATTACAAATAAACTTACAAGTCTATGAAGAAGACAAATATCTGGAAACTTAGTGTTCTTATTAATTACTTTTGCTTAGTGGCAACATATTACAGAGCAGATTACATGAATTATCAACCACTCTCATTTAATAGGTCTCACAATCCAAATTCCCTATCAGTATGTTTTTATAATGTGGGAAGAAACTGGAGTACCCCCAGAGGAAACCCACACAGGAATAATGGTAAGATTCAAAGCCAGAATCTCAGTACTACAAGGCAAGTACTGCTAGCCACTGAGCCACTGCGCTGCATATGGATATCATTATAAGTAAGGGAACCGTCTACAGACACTGCTGTATTCTGGCCAGCAGGAAATGGCATCTCTTTCACTTCATCCTTGTCTTGATATTCACGCACTGGCAATGGTGTGAGCTCTGCTTCTGAGGAAGTGCCATCCATGTATGGAGAGTAGGTTGCACAAACCAAATTCTGCAGGTCACCAAAATGTCCCCTATACAGTATAAAGAGCTGTCTGCTTCCACAAATCTACACTGTTTAGTCCTTTGTGGTGGCTTCGGATATCAGGTGGTTAGTGGGGTGCCAGGTATGGGACTACCACTGATCTGTTATTGATGACCTATACTAAGAATAGGTCCCCAATATCTAAAGCTTGAAAAAACCCTTAAAGCATTACATATAACAGACATTACCTTCAGGGTCCTCCCCTTGTTTCACAGTTGACACTCTAAAAGCCTTTGGTCGATCAAATCTGGCTTTAGCTGATACTTTGTCTTTAGTACTCCACATTCTCACAAGGATCTGATGCTTTAAGGCTTTCAATAAAACGTCTTTGGTGACGAAGCATTCAACACTGTGGCTCCAAGTCAACCAAGTTTTCTCATTTTCTTGCCATGGTTTTATTATCTGAAAATAAAGTGGTATATTTATGTGATTTTGCTGCACTCACATGAATTAAACACATGCCTCGGACATTTACTGCACGCACAATACACACATTACTTACGCTGGGTTCACACCAGCGTTCGGGTCTCCGTTATCAGGTTTCCGTCTTCTGCAGACAGAAAACGGAAACCTGTCAGATCATGACCAGCAATGAGCGCCCATGAGCGTTTTATGCTCTCCACGGCAAAACCATTTTTTTTTAAACCGGACACAAAGTCCTGTGTTCGGTTAATAAAAAAAAAACGATTTAGCGGCGGAGAGCATAAAACGCTCACGGGGGCTCACTGCCGGACACTTTTCCAACCCATTCAAACGAATGGGTTTGAAAAATGCCATCAGGTTTCTGTCTCCTGCCCAATTTCGAGCAGGAGACAGAAACCTGCAAAACGGAGACCCCGGGCGCAGATGTGAACGAGCCCTTAAACGCTACATCTACCTTACATTTTAAACACCCAACAGTAACACAAAAAAAATACAAATGCTGAAAAATAACAGTATTTATATGCGAATCTTTAGAGTACTGCAAATTTCTGAATTCTATGGATGATTCTGTATCCCCACCTGTTGGTCATGAGGTGTACTGCAACTGCAACTGATAAGGTTTTAAAGGAGAAAAACCTACATGGTTGAGTTCACATATTTGAAGCGCATTTCCAGGCACAAGCACTTCATTGCACTACGTCCTCTCACCACCCACACCTAATGACAATAGAAGAAATCCTAAAATACACTGAATAAGTAGTTTATAAGTCTGAGTATTCATGAACAGAGGCTTCGCCCACCTTCCCAGAGATGACTAACAGCTTTGTAGCTCTGTTTCTACATACAGTATAAAGCAGTATGTCAATCGCTGTAATGTAAGGGGAGCGTTCCCGTCATGAATATACCAGAAACTAGTCAGCTGTATTTTTTGATGGTTCCTATTAGCCAAGCAGCATTTTTTTTTGTCACTTCACGCTAACAGAAGAAGAGACCTGACTCTACATATGTTATACATTACATGAGACTCTGCAGTATGACAGATTTGCTTCAGGCAACGATTTTGGCAGCAACACCTGTCAAGTTATAGTTCAATAGTCGTACACTGGATGTATGAACCTGAAGAAGTGTCTTTTTTACCACAAAACACGTAGTTCGGAATAAAGAATACAGCTTCAGTAAACCTATCTGGAAATCTTGATCTGGTAGTGGACACCCAACTTTCCTAGGTTTGGAGCAGAGTTATTTCTATGATAGCTGAGCATCCCTCCAAGTCCGAGCACATGTAACGAAGAAACACCCCGTGGGGTGACTGGTGGGTAAATGTAAGCATTATGAGCTTTGAGCCAATGCCTCCAGTCATACAACACTAGTAGTTGAGGGCACCTATATGTAATATATATACAACTCCAAAGTGATCCTTCCTAGTTTGAGCCTTTTTACTCTCCTTATTCTAGGTTTACCTTTGAAGCACTTGCAGACATCGCAGCCAGTAAATGAACCTTACAATTACATTAATAAATGTTCATTTGTACTAACAAAGATTCATTCTCTCAGTTTGTATGACAGTAACTACCCGTATTTTTCAGACTATAGGACGCACTGGACTATAAGACAACCTAGGTTTTAGAGGAGGAAAATAGGGGAAAAAAATTTTGAAGCAAAAAAAATGGTAAAATATTTAATATTCGGGAGTTGTAGTTTTGCAACAGCTGCAAGGCCACATTGACAGGTGACCCTGCAGCTGTACGGGGATGCATAGAGCATTTTTTTGTGGGGCCAGATGTACTTTTTAGTTCTACCATTTTGGGGAATTTCTATTGCTTAGATCACCTTTTATTGAAAATAATTTTTTGAAAAAAAAAAAAAAAAACACAGCGGTTTGAAAAATATCAGTAGACCGGGCATTTTCGGACACAGGGATTCCTAATGTGTATGTGTTTCACAGTAATTTTCTACTTTTATATATAGTCTAGGGAAAGGAGGTGATTTAGAAGTTTTATTTATTTTATTTTTTTTAAAGCTTTTTTTTTTTCCCCACTATTTTATTGCCCCTTCCCCCTAGGTGGCTTGAACCTGCAATCATTTGATTGCAAGTCCCATAGACGGCAAAAGAAGTGTATTTCCGATTCTAGGGAGAATTCTCTACATTAATATTACGGCTGGTCATAGACCAACCGCAATAGTAACATAGCAGTGACAGGCCTGGGAGCCTTCAGTTGGCTCCCGGCTGTCACCAGAACAGATCAGCTCCTGCGACCTCGCCGCGCAGGAGCCAGCCTGCAACTTTAAAGGTATGGGGGGGGGGGGGGGGGTATTCTACAGTTTGGGGGGAAGGGGGGTGTTAAGTTTTAATGCCCGCAATTAGAATGCATTCTAATTGCGGGCATTAGCTTTGGGCCTCCACATATAGCGGAGAGCGGCCGCCATTATTCTTACATTCCCGGCATCCCGGCAATAGAACGGCGGATGCCGGGAAGGGTTTTAGACGCTGGCACAGGTGCAGGGGCCTGCAGCATTGCCACACTCCTATCGCTGCAGGCCCCGGCACCTGTGCCGGCGTCTAAAACCCCCTTCTCGGCATCCGCCGTTCTATTGCCGGATGCCGGGTCTGTAAGTCCACATTCGGACTATAAGATGCACCCTCATTTTCCCCCTATATTTGGGGGGAAAAAAGTGCGTCTTATAGTCCGAAAAATACGGTATTTCATAATGCACATGAAAATGCCACAGTGAACATTCGATCAATGGCTGCTTTATCTGTAACACCAAAACCTATGGAGATCAGACCCGAGAATACATAATACATAGATAATAAAGGTATTGGATCGAATGTAAGGCTCTGCTCACAGCAAATTAAATTCATTAAGAATTAAAACTTAATCATTTTTGCAAATTTAAATAATTAAAAATTTTACAGTTCTAAAGATTGTCTCTAACCATCTTAATCTTGACCAATTCCGCATGAATATGATATGATGGCAGAAACTTTCTATGGTTAGAAAACCATCCAGAATTTCTTTCTTGTGTCCGGGTTATCTTCTAATCCATGTAGACTCCCTGTCTGATAACCCGGACACAATAAAGACATCATGGTTGGACTTCCAACAAGTTCTAGACCAAAGAAAGAAGTCATAACCCAGTACAATAAGTAATTTTTTTTTACTGCATACCTTTGTACTGTCTGGGCAATTTTGCCTAAAAATAAAAATACGGGTCTTTTTGTTTTGTATTTAATCTCAATTTTCTTACTTTTGTTTAAAGAAACTAAAAACAAAAAAAAAAAACCTTTAGTGAGCTAACACAGAGAGAAAGAGTCAGAAGACGTTTCCTCATCCTATAACCCAACTATTAGCTATAGTGAAGAACCTGTTGATCATAGCTTGCGGGGGTAGGAGAAAACATGGGTATGTTAGACTCCGAGTGGGGCTAACATTGATTTTACAATTCTGAAGAAATAGCAAACTGCTTTACACAAAATAATGTAGTCTATTACGCTACTCTATAGCTCTCTTTGGCCCCTTGTCGGATGTTGAATGACCACCATGTATTAAATCTTCTCTATATAACATCATGGCAGCTGTAAGAGTTACCAAATCTCACTAGAGAGACGATTACTTCACATGTATATTTTTACAGCGCATTGACTACACAATAGTCATCATCACTATATAGACATTGGGCAGAAAGTATTATTGCAGCCATTGCATTCGGTTCATGACTGAACTCTAAGAGCAATAAGTCTGCCTAACGCTGAAATTCCAAAGTTTCAAACTTGCCCCACATATCCAGTATGCAATATATAGTGTATAGTTATTTGCAACTATTTCAAGTCAACTTTTATTTCAAAGACCATAAAACTTTTCTTTTTCACTCACCCGGGTCTCATGCTCCATGTACAGCTTGGCCACAACCCCAAACATTACTACATCTACTTTAGTGGGTTCTGTGTCCTGAGGGAGAAGAAAGTATTCGAAGTGGAAATATTTCTGGGCTTTTGGGGCTTCAATGACCTTCTTGTGGTGCTTACTGTTGCCCTTTCCTTTGTGATCGGCATTGGAGTCATAGTCTTCTGAATAAATTATCAAACAGACAAAAGAAAGAATATTGTAAAGACTGAGAAACAAATCAGACTGTGTTCACATTATGGTTAGCATGTTTACACTTTGGGTGGGGGGGAAGGGGCCGCCAATATAGATCCGGCATCCACTGTAATAGGCGGATGCCGGGGAGGGTTAGACGCCGGCACATGTGCCAGGGCCTGAGACATTGCTACACTCCTGCCCTGCATGAAGCCAGCATTCCGCTCCTGCGTCCCTCCCCGCAATAGCAGCATCGCTCCTGCTGCTGGCTTCATGCAGGGCAGGAGTGTAGCGATGTCTCAGGCCCCGGCACATGTGTCGGTGTCTAACCCTCCCCGGCATCCGCCTTCCTAATACAGCGGATGCCGGGTCTATTGCGGCCACGTTCGGACTATAAGACGCACCCTTCTTTTCCCCCCAAATTTGGGGGAAAAAAAGTGTGTCTTATAGTCCGAAAAATACGGTACATTGTGAGCTCTATGTGGGCTCACAATCTACATTAAAAAAAAAATAAATAAGTCAACACCATAATGCAATAAGTTATCAAAAACCTTGACAGGCTGAACTTCACAACACAACCGCTGGGTGCCACACACATACCCATACAGGATACATAGCGTTTCACAGAATATTGCTAAATCATGTTATTTTGACAAGCTGATCATTTCATTACACAATTATCTCGAGAGTCGAGGAATGGAAAGATCTGTATAGGCCAAATATAGGTTCCAAGTTAAAGAGGACCTTTCACCACTTTTGGGCACATGCAGTGTTATATACTGCCAGAAAGCCGACAGTGCGCTGAATTCAGCGCACTGTCGGCTTTCCCGATCTGTGCCCGGTGTAAAGAGCTTACGGTGCCGGAGTTCCTCCCCGCTCCACAGCACAGCGCGATTGGCGCCGCGAGGCAGAAGGACGTCTCTGGCTAATGGTCAGAAACGCCCTTCTGACCATAGAGCACTACGGTACCGGCACCGTAAGCTCTTTACACCGGGCACAGATCGGGAAAGCCGACAGTGCGCTGAAATCAGCGCACTGTCGGCTTTCTGGCAGTATATAACACTGCATGTGCCCAAAAGTGGTGAAAGGTCCTCTTTAAATGTAAATAGTACCATGTTTTTTTTTTTCTTTTAAAGACAACAGATGTGAAAACAAGTCAACAAAACCCATAGCTGTTAGATGTACAATATCTAAGCATTACTTCGATAAATTACCTTTCTTAGAAGGTGATGGGATAGCAAAACAGATGGTAAGTGTAAAGGTCACTGGGTGAGGCTCATCCTGGACATCTTTACTGGATGCCATGTCATGTGCTTCTGTGGTGGCTGACTGGTGACTCTCCGCCTCATACTGGCTATCTTTCTTAGGTCTCACTTTAGGTAACTCTGGAGAGGAGCAGTCAGTTCCGTAATCTGATAGATCTTCCTTTTGTGATGAAAATGTCCTTTGTTGGGATTTGGATTCACTGTCAGTAGGAACAGCACTGTCATAGTCTCCAGATTCTGCAGTAACCGTTTCCCTGGAATCCATATCTGTAAACATGTCGCCCGCACCTAACATAATGCCAGCGTCAGCCATCAGCAACTTCTTTGAAGCAGAATGATCATCAGATGGAAAATTACTACATGGAATTTCTGGGGGAAGAGAAAGGAAAAAAAAATATGTTTTCGAATTTTTTTTTTTACCTAAATAAAAAAATAAGTAGTTCATGGATTAGTTCCAGAACTTAAAGTGATCCTATCACTCACATACTATTTTTTCTAAGTACCACGTCAGAAAGGCTATTCATCTCCTACCTTGTCTTCTCTGTGCCGCCGTTCGCCTAAAATCTTGTCGGTTCTTGTCGGTATGCAAATTAGTTCCCTCGCAGCACTGGGGGTGTCCCCAATGCTGCAAGAGAACTCTCTCCAGCGCCGCCTCCATCTTCGCCAGGAGTGTCATCTTCAGCCTCTTCTTCCGGCAGTGGCTTGTAACTTCTAGGCCTCAGGCAGAACAGACTGCGCATGCCCACAGGCCACGAGAAAATGGCTACTTGCACAGTATTGTAAGCGGCCATTTTCTTGTGGCCTGTGAGCACGCACAGTCTGCTCTCTCTGCCCAGGGCCTAGAAGTTACAAGCCACCGCTGAAAGAAGAGGCTGAAGAGGACGCTCCTGACGAAGATGGAGGTGGCGCTGGAGTTCTCTCGCAGCATTGGGGACACCACCAGTGCTGTCTGAGCGCTGGGGCCCGACCCCAGTGCTGCGAGAGAGCTCATTTCCATACCGACAAGAACCGAGATTGTAGGCGAAAGGCGGCGTGGAGAAGACGACGAAAAGTAGGAGAAAAATAGCATATTTTAAGGCTATTCCAATGTGGTACCTAGAAAAAATTGTGTGTGAATGATAGGATCCCTTTAATAAACTTGTTTTGAGCTTCATTGGTTACTATAATATTACATAATGGGACCTGTTTACTAACCCCATCTCATACTACTGCAAACACAGACAGACAGTATGAAAATACCACAGATTTATCACAGGTAATGTTCGTAAAACTAGGTGTGTACAAAAAAAAAAAAAAACAATGCCCGAAAGTCCACAAGCAATACTTTATAAGCCTTCCACACCCCCAAAAGAAAACTAAGAAAAAAAAATATGTTGGAAACCTTAGGCTAAAGCTGTATATGTCAGGTCCACTATTGGATGTATGCAACAGATACCCTTCTGCGGTAAAACCCAGCCGAAAGCAGAAGATTCTACTACACAGGTTATGTGACATATCAAGACATAGGCGAGGGGTATACAGCGACATTGTGCAACCAAAGATCGCCTAGGCGCCCTGTGACTCCTTCACTAGTGTTATTTAATGTAGTCGCAGTGGCGTAACTACCGGGGTAACAGCTGCCACAGGGCCTGGGACATTAGGGGCCCGGTGACAGCCGCTACCCCTGTGTTGTTTTTCTTTTCTTAATAGGCTGTTACCGGCTGGAGAAATGGGCCCCATTTACTTTACTTAAGTGACGCCACGGGCCCCATAAACATCATTATTATACTCGGAGGGGTCTTTTCAGACCCCCAAGTATAATGATCGGAGGTCCAGGGGAGGTAAAGTAACATAAAAAAGCATGTTACTTACCTTTCCACGTTCTGGGCCTACTCCTGGACGCTCCCTTACGTCACATGACCCGGGATACAGGTCCTGGTCATGTGACATCCCAGACTTCATTGAAGAAGGCCAACATCACTGATGACTGCAGCGGAGCCGGAGATAGGTAAGTAACAGTGTTTTTTATGTTTATATCCCCCTCTCAGTCTCCGATTATTATAGTCTGGGGTCTGATAAGACCCCAGAGTATAATAATTGTTCATGGGTGTCCACAGTGGGACATAATACTGTGTGCAAGGGCCACTATGGGTTATAATAGTGTGTGTAGTGGCCACTATTGTGCATAATACTGTGTGCAGGGGCCACTATGGGACATAATACTGTGTGCAGGGGCCACTATGGGTTATAATAGTGTATGCAGGGGCCACTATGGGACATAATAGTGTATGCAGGGGTCACTATGGGACATAATACTGTGTGCAGGGGCCACTATGGGTTATAATAGTGTACGCAGGGGCCACTATGGGACATAATACTGTGTGCAGGGGCCACTAAGGTGAATAATAGAGAGCGCAGGAATGTGTGTGTGCGTGTGTGTGTGAGGGGGGGGTTGGTCGGGGTCTTCGGCGGGCGTTGGTCGGGCGGGGGGGGCCTGTCAAAAGCTCACCACGGGGGCCCGCTGTTCCTAGTTATGCCACTGCATATTATCATTATTTGTAGTGTATATAACGGCAACTAATAAATGTCATACAAGGAATTATTATCCAAAAGACATAGTGCACCTGTCCGCTACGGACTAATAGCCAACTATTTTATTTTTATACAGAAAGACAAGTCCATAGACAAAGAGTGTCCTTGATGGCCACAGCATATCACCAGTGGCCGCGTAATGTGTTCAGTGCAGTTTCAAAGATAAAAGCAGAAATGAAATTTTGAGGAAAATGATTTCTCTTTCTCTATATAAAGCATGTTCACACTACCATTGTTTAATGTCCATTGCTCTCATCCGTCACAGTATGAGAGCTACAGTGATTAAAGGACAGATGCAGATGGAGCCCCCTCTATCGGGTGTCTGCACTTATGTCACAATGCTGAAGGACACCAGGACACTACGTGCAGCGTTCTGGTGTTCTTCAACGTCAGCTACAGCGCACCCTGGAGGCAGCAGCATAGCCTGTCTACACAAGAGTCTGGATGGGTGAATAAAAGTATCAGACACTACTTATTGCAGTAATACAAGTAGAGGCCAATTAAAAAAAAGAATGCCACTCCCCCAGTCATATACTTGGTGGGAGATCATAAAAAAGATGATCATATTCTGAGAGGGGAAGGAGTGCGAAAAAGGGGGACACATACTGTGGGGGTGCCAAAAAAAGGAGGTCATATTCTGTAGGAGTGGCAAAAAAGGGGTGCCATATATTGGGGGGAAGTTGCCTTATACTGAGGGGCGACAAAAAGGGGTCATATACTGTGGCGGGGAGGAGGAAAAATAAGGGGTCATATACTGTGGGGGGGGAGAAAAAGGGTGTCATATACATATTGTGATAGGGGCCATTAAATTGTGTATGGTGGTAAAAGAGGGTCATTATACTGTGCATAGGGACAAAAGTGGGCCATTATACTATGGTGAGAGCATATGCCAATACATTGTGTGGGGTCATTACAGTATCTGGGAGCATATGGAAGCCATTATTCCATGTGCTGGGCCTGAAGAGGGCCATTATACCCTGTGTAGGCCATTATATTATCATGCTGCTGATTCACCGTCAGCTGAGCCCCTGCCATCTCAGACAATGATATACTGTATATCTACCACAAAATAGATAATAATATTACTTGTCCCACAAAAACAAGGCCAATATGGTTTCATCAATTGTAAAGCAAATAACAATGTGTGTCTTTTGGTGACATGAAAAAATATTTTTTATTTGAAACGTGCTATTACCGTATTTTTCGGACTATAAGACGCACTTTTTTCCCCCCAAATTTCGGAGGAAAATGAGGGTGCGTCTTATAGTCCGAATGTGGGGGGAGGAGCGGATTTGCAGCATGGCCGCACTACTGCCACCGCTGGTTTTCTTCAGCGGCAGGAGCGTGACAATCTGCAGGCCCTGGCAGCTAAGACACTCCCCGGCATCCGCTGGTCTATTACAGCAGATGCCGGGGACTGTCTTAGCTGCCGGGGCCTGCAGATTGCCGCGCTCCTGCCGCTGAAGAAAACCAGCGGTGGCAGTAGCACGGCCATGCTGCAAATCCGCTCCTCCTCCGCAGGTCCCGGGAGTCAGTTAGCCCCGGGGCCGGTCCCCACCGGCCCCATACCTTTAGTGATGCAGGCCGGCTCCTGCACGGCGAGGCCGCAGGAGCCGACCTGTTCCAATGACAGCTGGGAGCCTAATGAAGGCTCCGAGGCTTGTCATAGATATATATTACTATCGCGGCTGGTCTATGACACTCCGCGATAGTAATGTATAGAATCTCCCATAGACGGCAATACACTTGTATTGCCGTCTATGGGACTTGCAATCAAATGATTGCAGGTTCAAGCCCCCTAGGCGGGGGATAATAAAATAGTAAAAAAAAAAAAAAAAAAAAAAAAAAAACACTTAAAAAAAATATAATAAAAAATAAAATAAATAAAAGTTCACCTCCTTTCCCTAGAATACATCTAAAAGTATAACATTACTGTGAAACATACACATTAGGTATCCCTGTGTCTGAAAATGCCCAGTCTACTAATATTTTTATGTACAGTGAACATCAAAATCAAAAGTGCTAAACCGCCAGGTTTTTCTCTCTGTTTTGCCTCTGAATTAAATAAAAGGTGATCTAAGCAATAAACATTTCCCAAAATGGTATATCTAAAAAAGTACACCTGGCCCCACAAAAAAAAACGCCCTATACATCCCCATACAGCTGCAGGGTCACCTGTCAATGTGGTCTTGCAGCTGTTCCAAAACTACAACTCCCATATATTAAATATTTTACCATTTTTTGCCTGAAAATTTTTTTCCCTATTTTTCTCCTCTAAAACCTGGGTGCGTCTTATAGTCCGAAAAATACGGTATATTGCAAAATCAGAGAGACAAAAATAACCTATCCATATTTATTAATATCATTAATGTAAATGTTTGGATCCATTGAATGAAAAATAGTTAATAAAAGATGGTCATTTAGTAATATGTATCTTATTCTGCAATAAACAAGCCCTCATACAGCAATGTCTGCAGAGAAATAAATAGACCTTGATGCTAAAACAGTATTGGGGCTTAAAGGGTTAAATCTTCAGCTGCATTTGTCACCATGGCAACTACAGTCAGCCATAACCAATAGGATTGCAGGATAGTAATTTGAAACAATCAGTTGGCTGTGGTCAGTTAGTAGACGGTGAAGAGAGAAGAAGGACATGGAGGTGCTCGGGCTCTGCAGAGGTGATGACATTGAGATAAGTGACCGGGATCTAATCCTAATACTGAAGACCGATCATTACACAGACTGTATTACAGATAACAGCTAGGGGGCGACTGTTAATAAATGACCAGTATTAGCCTCTGTTCACATGAGCTTCTCTCTAATCTGACCCATCATTTATATAACAATAAGAAATATTTCCATGAATGTCTCCTGCCATTGTTAATAAGATTTCTTCCTATATCCAATGGGTATCAGTCGCCATCGGTTATCTCCACTTAGTCAGGTTTGGGTTGTTATGGGGCAGGCAGGATAGCGCAGGCAGCTCTGCTATTCTACACAGTTATACAAGTGAGAGCCTGATCTTCTGATATTGGATTTAGACAGTTAAAAGCAAAGACATCTGTCCTGCCTCCTGTTTTCATCCATTGGAAACTAAAGTCATAATCTTTCTGCTTTAGTACACGTCCTCTGAAATGCCACATATGTCTACAGATTGACAGATCCCAAAATCATGGCTGCCATATCCTTGCAAGGGGACGTTCACACTACCGTTGCTAATGTTCGTTGCTATTATCCGTCATTGCTGCTAGTTAACTTACCTGGTTTTATCTTTATTTCCATATAGGATAAACTACATGAATGTGTCAGAGATACCAGGTACCATGTATGTAAATGTCTGTGTGAAGGGTGACCACAGTTGTGGTAAGTATGCCAATACATAGTATGTGTAAGGTGTGTAAGGGGTATAGGAAAAAGATAAAAGGTGCAGAGGGGTAGAGGAGGCAGTAGAGCGGTGAGAGGCGGGAAGGGTAGAAACAAAATGTATTGAAGAAGCAAAGCACAAAGGGGTAGAGAAGAGAGGAAAAATGTGAGAATAGAGGCAAAGGAGAAAGGCACAGAAGTGTAGAGGAGAGAGGGGAGAGGCGTGACGAGATAGAGATGAGAGGCATGGCGGTAAGGCACAGAGGAGACAGGTGCCAGGTACTGAGGAGAGAGGTACGAGGTGTGATGGGGTAAAGGAGAGGTACAAGTGTAAGAAAAAAAATAGGAAGGTACAGGAAGAGAACACAGACTGCGATGTGGAGTGATAGAAGAGAGATGAGAAGAGAGTCTAAGGTGCAGAAAGTTAGAGAAGAGAAGCAAAAGTAACAAAGGTGTAGTGGGGTGAGTATCAAGGTGCAGAGGATTAGGAGAGCCACAAGGTGCAAGAGGTGCAAGGTGCAGTGTATAAGAGGAGATAGGCACAGAGGGGTAGAGGATAATGGCACGGGGTGTGGTGGAGTAGAGAAGCAAGAGCTGCAGAGGTATAGAGGCGCAGAAGGGGAGAAAATAGAGGAGAGAGTCGTGAGGCATGAAGGTATAGGGAGAGAGGTACAAAGTGTGGAGGAGTATAGGACAGAGGTATGGGGAGGGGTAGAGGAGAGAGGTCAGACTTGAGAGAGGAGAGGTGCAGAGGAATAAAATGGATAGGTAAAAGGCACAAAAACAAAGAGGAGAGAGGTGCAAGACACGGAGGGGTAGAGCAGAGAGGACAGAGGTGACAGACTTGGAAAGGGAGGGGTTAAGATGCATAATGAAGAGAGGCACAAAAGCATAGAGGAGAGAGGCACAGAACATGGAGGGGTAGAGGAGAGAATCACAAGGCATGGAAAGGAAAGGAGCGAGGTGAGAGCAGTGGAGGGATAGAGTAGAGAGGAACAAGGAATGCAATGTTATAGGACAAAGGTAAGGACCATGAAAGGGTAAAAGGGAAAGGCTTGAGGAATGGAGGGGTAGAGGAGAGAGATATGGAGTGGTAGAGTAGTAGAGGAGAGAAGATAAGAGTGATGTGTGAAGGGATAGAGAAGAGAAGCAAGAGTCGCAGAGGAGAAAGGTGCGGAGGGGGAGAGATAAGAGGTCTAGTGGAGAGAGGCATGGATGGATAGAAGAGAGAGGCCTGAGGTGGGAGGAGCGGAGGGGTAGAGGAGAGAGGCCTGAGGTGCGGTGGAATAGAGGAGATTGGAGAGGTGTAGAGGGGCAGAGGATAGAGGCAACAAGTGCAAAGTGGTATAGGAGAGAGGTGAATAGCATGGAGGGGTGCAGAAGATAAGAATGACATAACCCCTTTAATACTCCATACTATAATACATGTAGCAATGTATGTAAATATTATATACTGTACATACATGTGTGTGCTAGTTATATATGTAGACAGGTCTAGATGTAGTTCAAGTTATACAATTTATGTCTGTTATTGTCCACTTATGTAATAGTGTAATAGATCTATATCTATATTTATAGTAAATGTCAGGTGTCTGTATAGTATATAGACATATACACAGTAAAATCTGTAATATAGTAAAATCATAGTAAAAGATGTATTATATAAGTGGACAGCACTTGCAGACTATTAGTAACATGGCACTATATGATGGGTACATAATTTAATTTATAAATTAAGAATGTGTTAAGAGAGGTACAGAACATGGAGGAGTAGAGGAGAGAGGTATGGAGTGGTAGAGTAGTAGAGGAGAGAAGAGTGATGTGTGAAGGGATAGAGGAGAGAGGCAAGAGTCAAGGAGGAGAAAGGTGCGGGGGATAAGAGGTCTAGTGGAGAGAGGCATGGATGGATAGAAGAGAGAGGTCTGAGGTGGGAGGAGCGGAGGGGTAGAGGAGAGAGGCCTGAGGTGCGGTGGAATAGAGGAGATTAGAGAGGTGAGAGGGGTAGAGGATAAAGGCAACAAGTGCAAAGTGGTATAGGAGAGAGGTGAATAGCATGGAGGGGTGGAGAAGATGAGAATGACATAACCCCTTTAATATTTCATACTATAATACATGTAGCAATGTATGTAAATAGTTTATACTGTACATAGGTGTGTGTGCTAGTTATATATGTAGACATGTCTAGATGTAGTTCAAGTTATGTATCTGTTATTGTCCACTTATGTAATAGTGTAATAGATCTATATTTATAATAATTGTCAGGTGTCTGTATGGTATATAGACATATACACATAGTAAAATCTTTACCACAACGTGTATAATTTATATATGTATGTATGAATTTATGAATGAATGAACATATAATATATATATATATATATACACAGTGAAGATGTATTATATATGTGGACAGCACTTGCAGACTATTAGAAACATGGCACTATATGATGGGTACATCATTTCTTTATAAATTAAGAATGTGTAAAGTGTGTACTGTATGTATTTATTTCTAGAATTATCTAAATATATATCTTTGAGTTGTGCCATTTACCTGATAAGTATCTCTATATACATGATGTATAAGTCATCTGTGTCTTTAAATATATTGTATTTCAATACATACAATATTATATACACATTACTATTATTAGTATATTATAGTATATTACTATGTTTTAGTTATAGTGATGTCATAGCAAAAATTGTGCATGACATCTTTGAGCCCATCGACCACTTAGTGGCCTTATTGTGAAAAGTATGCCTTAGTGGCCTTATTGGCAAAAAGCAAGGAAGAGTAAATGAGAGAGGAAAGACATGCAGAGATGTGGAAGAGAGAGGGCAGAGGTGACAGACTTGGAAGAGAAGAGGTGCAGAGGCATAGCCAAGAGAGGCGCAAAAGAATACAGTAATGGAGAGATGCGCAAGAGGGCAGAAGCAAGAGTCCCAGAGGAGAGAGGTGCGGGGGATAAGAGGTCTAGTGGAGAGAGGCATGGATGGATAGAAGAGAGAGGTCTGAGGTGGGAGGAGTAGAGGGGTAGAGGAGAGAGGCCTGAGGTGCGGTGGAATAGAGGAGATTGGAGAGGGGTAGAGGCAACAAGTGCAAAGTGGTATAGGAGAGAGGTGAATAGCATGGAGGGGGGAGAAGATAAGAATGACATAACCCCTTTAATACTTCATACTATAATACATGTAGCAATGTATGTAAATAGTTTATACTGTACATAGATGTGTGTGCTAATTATATATGTAGCCATGTCTAGATGTAGTTCAAGTTATACAATTTGTATCTTATTGTCCACTTATGTCATAGTGTAATAGAGCTATATCTATATTTATAGTAAATGTCAGGTGTCTGTATGGTATATAGACATATACACATAGTAAAATCTTTACAACAACGTGTATATTTTATATATGTATGAATATATACTTATTAGTGTGTGTATATATACACACACACAGACATACAGTAAAGATATGTTATATAAGTAGACAGCACTTGCAGACTATTAAAAACGTGGCACTATACGATGGGTACATAAGAAACAGCCATTTCGAATAGCACGCTCCCATAGAAGTGAATGGAAGCGGCTGACACGCTGACTTTGCCAGCAGCCTAACCCCCAGTGTGCTGGCTACGTCCATTCATTTCTATGGAAGCGTGCTATTCGAAACGACTGTTTCGAATAGTGTTCGCTCATCTCTACTAATAAGTATCTCTATATACATGATGTATAAGTTGTCTACTGTGTGTCTAAATATATTGTATTTCAATAAATACAATATTATATATGTTATAGTACATTACTATTATTAGTACATTATAGTATATTAATATGTTTTAGTTATAGTGATGTCATAGCAAAAATTTTGCATGACATGTTTGATCCCATCGACCACTTAGTGGCCTTATTGTGATGGGTCCCTTCACTAACACTTTACATATAGGACAGGGAATTACATTCATATAGACTCACTGTTACAGAGCAGTCTCTAAAAACTGGATCTCTGGGGTCTTATCTATGGGTAGTGGGGTACAGCATTTATTAAACAAATAAAGTCTTAGTGTAGGGACCCATCTGAATGAGGTCGCCGTGACGTGGCAGATGGGCTCGCACAATTTGTCAAGTTGTGTGCTAAGAACCTCACAATTATATCTGTAGTCAGTGATACATGTAGTCCATGCATTTTATCATTTAAAACTTCACACAAGAAGTATCAGCTCAGTAAGCTAGGATCTAGTCTGTGTGCCTAGAGCTGGATCTAGTCTATGTGTATAAAGCTGGATCTAGTCTGTGTGTCTAGAGCTGGATCTAGTCTATGTGTATAAAGCTGGATCTAGTCTATGTGTATAAAGCTGGATCTAGTCTATGTGTATAAAGCTGGATCTAGTCTATGTGTGTAGAGCAGGGTCTAAGCTCTAGTCTGTGGTTCCTCTACAAACTATCCTGAATCAGTGGCGTAACTACCGGGGTAGCGGGTTCAACAGAGCTCGGGACATTAGGGGCCCAGCGACAGCTGCTACCGCTGCGTTTTTTTGGGGGTTTTTTAATCGGCTGTTACCAGCTGGAGTTACTCCAGCTGGTAACGGGCCCTATTTACTTACCGATCCTGGCAAGAGCCGGGATCAGTAAGTGACGCCATGGGCCCCACAAACACTCTTATTATACTCGGGAGTCTTTTCAGACCCACAAGTATAGTGATCGGAGGCCCAGGAGAGGTAAGAGAACATAGAAAACAGTGTTACTTACCTCTCCGCGCTCCAGACGGTCTTTGGCCTAGTTGTGTGACGTATCTGACGTCACATGACCGGGACCTGCATCCTGGGTCATGTGACGTCCCGACGTCATTGAAGATGGCTGACACCACCGAGGACTGCAGCGGAGCCAGGGATAGGTAAGTGACAGTGTTTTTTATGTTTGTATCCTCCCTCGGCCTCCGATTATTATACTCTGGGGTCTGAAAAGAGTATACCCCAGAGTATAATAATTGTTCATGGGTGTCCACAGTGGGGCATAATAGTGTGTGCAGGGGCCACTGTGTGATATAATACTGTGTGCAAGGGCCACTATGGGGCATAATAGAGCGCAGAGGAATGCGTGGGGGGGGGGGGGGGTCAGTTGAGGCCTTCAGCATTCATGTCGGTCGGGGGGGGGGGGGGGGGGCCTGCCGTTCCTAGTTACGCCACTGTGTAGTCGCATTTGTAAACCGTAGTGTGTCGCAACCATGACTGCAGGGCACTACAGGACTTTTTAGTGACGATAGACTAGAGGTTGCAATGCAACTGCATTCACTTACATTGGTGAATGAGACAAAAGGTGATCTGGGGACCTTTGGTCAGACGACAAGAGCCTAAGTCTTGAAGTGGTTGCCCAGGGAGTCTTATTTTGCTTACTCCCTCTGGCGTTTATTTTTGTATGTTTTTTAATGCTATACACGTGGGTTCTTGGCTGGTTCTGATCCGGGGTTACACTGATCAGAACAAGCTTTTAGCCACTGGTCACTTCATTTACTACAGTCTGCCAGCCCACAATTCACAGGTATTTACTTGTGAAACCAAAAGAGAAGAGGCGTGTTGACCTAGAGGCAGAGAAATGGTTCTGATAACTTGACTCCTGGTCGAAACCAGTCTGGAACCCTCATCTACAGCACTGTATAAACCTTGAAGGAAATAAATAAAATAAGACTGCATGGACAAACCCTTTAAGAGGTTTTCCCACTTTCAGAATGAGTCCAGTAGGTGGCGCTGCCTCCTGTTAGTGTGAGGCACTGACGGCTGTATCCACATCAAACCAGATGGGTTAGGCTTCCATATAGTGGAGGCATATTTGTCATTTTCGGGTAGAGGCTGAGGCTCTGGTTGTCTTAGCTATGACAGACTGGCAGGTGGTCCCAGCGAACACTTAGAGATGAGGCAGCACCATCTACTGGAGCCACAGCACACCTGATGTAAACCACTCCATTCTAGTCTCAACCCTCATGTGAGTGCTGCAAAACACTGTGTCTGTGTTGTTGTGACTAGAAATATTGTCCCCTATTTGTTTCAATGGAAACTGTGATACTATACACAGCTATACAGCAATTGGTCACAAAAATATGTGAAATAAATAAGTTTAATCTATAACAGTGATGGCGAACCTTTTAGAAACCGAGTGCTCCAAATGCAACCCAAATCCCAATAAATTATTGCAAAGTGCCAACACAGCAAATTAACCTTAATACTCTGCGAATCCACAATTGTGTACAGTTACGGATCCGCAAAACACAGTTGTATGAATGGGGCTTTACCGAGCTTTCAATAATACAACTTTGTACAGAAAGGTAATAGTCTGCCGAGTTTAAGACTGTTCTCTCTGCCGATTTAAGGCAAAATCTGTGGGGGAGTCACAAGGCAGATGTGAATCCAGCTTTAGGCTGCCTTTTTTTTTTTTTAAGGAACCGTGTGCAGTTTTTAATTGCAGTAATGCGTGTCGCATGTTACTATATATCTCACCTGTATGCTAACAGTAAATACACCATAGGTGTACCTTCAGTGTAATGGCAGTCAGCGTACAGGTGACATGTATCAGAGTAACATGTGATACTCATTACTGCTATTAAGACATGCATGTAGTGCTTCAGCAAACCCAGCACCATCTAAACCCGGCCTAAACCACATGGCAATATATCCCACAGTACTATTATAAGGTATATTCACGTTTAAGATGTGATTGCATCTTTTACATGTGAAACACAAAATACATGCAGTAAACAGGTTTCCCTTTTAAAACTCTGTAAAATCTCGGCTTCCAGGGGCGAATATCAACTTTGGTTTTTGACTGCACTGACTGCCAGTGTAAGTGAAAGGAGCTTAATTGTGACCCCCAAGGGTGCAGTGACTGCGACTTCTGGTCTCACTCGATTATTTGGCGAGAAGTGGCAATGACAGAGCCCTCAGGGTCACAATACAACGCCATTCACTTACATTGGTGAAGGAGTCACAGTACAACATGGCGGCAAAATCAACACGTAGCCCTAGCCTAAAACTAGGTGCAATTAACTATACATAGTAAAGGATGAGGCACAACTGAACCATCTGCATATGGTGCCTATATATTAGGTATATATGTACTGAACCCTTTGTATTTGTTGTATATATATACATATACATGCACACGCTATATAAATAGGTATATATACTGCACCATTCGTATAAGATATACATATATATATGCTAACACAATACATATATTAATATAACACAGAGACTACAATATATCAGTGTATTCTGCGTTGATATCTGAGGTATACCCTTCTCTCAGTCTTCCCTCAGTCTCTCCATCTTACCTCACTCTCTGTAACAAACTTTAGAAAGTAATTTCCCCACGCGCCATGTCCTTCCGCGCCGATAAATAGTCCGAGTCGTTTCGCTCATTTGTTGCTAATACACGTAAATTTGCTAAGACGTCTTACTTATTGATAGGGGTGAAGTGTGTACCTTACCCGGGTGCAGGCTGAGGGCTCAGAGGATTTTAATAGACAGAGAAATAAACCTGGCGGAGGGATCCGCGGCGCAGCCTGTATACAGTCTCCATAGTGACGGGGCGTCTAGGGGAAGGGATTCACAATGTGGCTACAGGAGTAATACATACACTACAGTCCTGGCACAGGCTCAAGTTGTACAAGTGTCACATAGTGGGAGATTTATCGATGTATGTGTGTGGAGAAAATATCGGCTACAAGATATCACCTACGTGGCCAATTTAGAATTATTGTAGTAAAGAGCGCAGTGTCTGTTTTACAATATCTGCCACATCCATTTAGATTCGGGGTAGATGGCGACTTTGGGTGCACTCTATGAAGATTGCAATGTCGCATTGGAACATCACATCTAACATGGTAGTAGTGGTGCAGCTGCAGCGTGACGCACCAAAAACCCAAACCTGATGGATCGGCAAACAAATATGGCGCTGTAATTCGCATATGACTCGCTTGTAACCTGTCAGTGGATTGTTTTTTGACAGCCAAATCACAGCTCTAAAATAGACACAAAAGAAGTCGCAGCAAATCATGCGAAAATTGTGATTGTGTAACTTGTCTGTAATTTAATGTTGAGCAAGCCTATGGGAGCCTTCACACGATGTTACGCTGCGCTCATTCTGATCGTAAAAACACGTTCAGAATGAGCACATAAAAAGCAGCTCCCATTGACTTGAATGGGAACCAGCATACGTGCGCTCCCCATTGAAATGAACGGACTGCTTTTTTTCCTATTGGTTTCAATGTGATACGCGCGTAATACATTGAAACCAATAGGGTCCGCATGAGGACCCCTACGAACGGAACGCAAGCGCAACTGCAAGCACTGTGCAGTTCAAGCGCACGGGCCCCATAGACTATAATGGGGTCCGTGTGCTTGCTGCGCACTGCCTGCACGAATCGTTCGTGCGCGGCAAGCACACGGACCCCATTATAGTCTATGGGGCCCTTGCGCTTGAACTGCACAGCGCTTGCAGTTGCGCTTGTGTTCCGTCCGTAGGGGTCCTCATGCGAACTCTTATGGATGGAACACATCAGTATGTGTGAACTTTAGTTTAGTTACTGATATGTGCAAATAGCACAACATGGCTGGTCAGACTAGGTTCACACATACACAGGGCTAAAACATTGGTTACCCCTGGACCTCAGAGACTATAATGCTCCTCAGTGCAGGACTTCTTTTATTCACCTCTACGATTTTTGGCTGTTTCTCTGTTGTCTCTAATGGAAACTCCGATGCAGATGTGAACCTAGTCTCGGACATCAGTGTGAATATTTGGTTTTCATTATGTATCCTATAGATTACACATGCAAGTAATTATATGGCTCGTTACCCATAGGAAGTAAAACTCCCCAAACCACTGTCCCTATAATCATATATTATACAAGCAAAATAATGGCTTCAACCCCAAAAGTGACCTAAGAGGTCATATACCCAAAAGGAAGGTCATGTCTGCAGCGCTGGATTGAGTGCCGAAATAACTAACCTGGCTGCTAGAAGAAAACTCATACCAGATGACATGTTGGCTATGCTTAGTTTATATGAAGTCACTGTGTCTGATCATCAGTAACTGAGTATAATGACTTATAATTACAAGATGTTCTTTTTCCCAAAATAGTTTTTCATTGACAAAGGTTTAGACGGCATTTTCATCTGACTTGGTACATGATGTCATTGTAATAGACTTATCCACTATGGTATGCAATGCATGACTGGAGAGTCACTGTAATAAATGTCCTTATTAAGGTCATTTTCCTTCCAAAACAACTCAATTAAGAAGCGTGTGTACCTCCGATACGTAAATCGCCCAGGATTCATTAAAACCAACCATTTGATCCCATTATACCACATTATGGGAAATTCATCAAGTTTTTCATTGAATGGAATTGCACTATTTCTACTGAACATAAGCTGAATAAATGTGAATATAATGGCTGTGTTTGTGTACCATTTACTGCAAAAACATTGCGGAATCCATTATATCCTTTTAATTGTTAAAGAAAATGACTGTGCTTTATAAAGACACATCTAACTCTTCTTCTGACCAAACGGTATATTGATTTTGACCTAAATCCACCTACTGCACAATTTACATGTCTAGGAAAGCTATCAGGAGTGTTATATAAAAGGTGCTTTAGCATTACGGTATTAACAGTGCTAAAGTTACATGCAGTGGCATAACTACTGGGGTATCAGCTGCCACAGGGCCTGGGACATTAGGGACCCGGCAACAGAATCTACCGCTGCAGGTTTTTTTTTTTACTCCAGCCGGTAACGGGCCCTATTTACTTACCGATCCTGGCAGGGGCCGGGACCGGTAAGTGACGCCATGGGCCCCGCAAACACTATTATTATACTCGAGGGTCTTTTCAGACCCCCGAGTATAATGATTGGAAACCCGGGAGACGTAAGGAAACATAAAAAACTGTGTTACTTACCTCTCCGTGCTCCATACAGGCATCGGGCCTAGTTGTGTGACGTCCCTGACATCACTTGGCCGGGACCTGCGTCCCGGTCATGTGACATCCCTGACGTCTTTGAAAATGGCCGACCCATCGAGGACTGCAGCGGAGCCGGGGATAAATAAGTGACAGTGTTTTTTATGTTTGCATCTCCCCTCAGTCTCTGATTATTATACTCTGGAGTCTGAAAAGATCCCAGAGTATAATAATTGTTCATGGGTGTTCATTATGGGGCATAATACTGTGTGCAGGGGCCACAATGGGGCATAATAGTATGTGCAGGGGCCACTATGGGGCATAATACTGTGTACAGGGGCCACAGGGGTTGGTCCGTCAAGGTCTTTGGTGTTGGTCAGGAAGGGGGGGGGTCCATGTCAAAAGTTCGCCACGGGGCCCTGCCATTCCTAGTTACGCCACTGGTTACAAGTCTTACAGCCTACATCACTGTCACTATTATCCTTATGACAACACTTCCTGTCTGCTCTGGAAAGTTAGGCCAAGGCCCCATGCAGCGGGCCGCAGCAAAAAAGCGCCGTGAAATAAACCGCGATGGCAATGCATCGCTGTATATCCCGCAGCGCTTTTCACAGAAAGTCCACAGTGGTTTCCTATCCTGACTTTTTGCTTCCATTATACCTATAGGGAAACTGCCAGTGTTTCCTTATGCATAATTGACATGCTGCAATTCCCAAAACCACAACTGTGTTGGAATTCATAATGTTTCTGCTGCGCTTATTTTTCTGCAATGTGTGGGTGGGATTTGCTAGACGTGTCACATCGCGAGTTTTCCTGCAGTGGTTTTCACAGAACGTCAAGAGGACGTGCTGGTTTTCCAAAACCGTGATGCTGCATGTATTTTTCTGTAATGTGTGGATGGGTTTCTCTAGAATACTTTGCAGTGACTGTAAAACGGCATGTTTTTTTCTAAACCGCGGCATTTATGCCACGTGGGGCCTCATCCTCAGAGTTTTCTAGTACCTGCATATTGATGACCTACTTAGAATTTTATTTCATAGAGGGTGAGGTTTGTTCCTTTATGAACCATTTTCACTGAGCTGGATAGAACATTCTTTATAATCCTCAGTGAGGGTCCATTCACATGGAGTAAATGCACGCTCATTTTGGCAAAATACACGTGTAAAGAATACACGTGTAAAAATAAGACTCCCATTGACTACAATGACATTTTTTTACACGTGTAAAAAAACACGTCAAAATACACATCAAAATACACGTGTAAAATGTCATTGAAGTCAATGGGAGACTTATTTTTACACGTGTATTCTTTACACATGCATTTTAGCAAAATGAGCACGCGTTTACTCCGTGTGAAGGGACCCTTAGGAACATCAGAACCCTTCTTGTATTGCACACTCTGCTGAGTGCATGAGACCTTTGGGTATATTCACATGCAGCAAATTTGTCACAATGCCTACAACTGTGCCATTCGTTTGAATAGGCCTTGCACTTGCTGCAGAAACTAATCCCATTGAAATATACTAAATAGATGTTTCCACAAATCCCTGAATACACCCTGAATTTCTGAGATTTTGCACCTTGGTCGTGCAAATGTAGCCTTATACTCTCTGATTTATTGAAAGCATAAAGCAAAGATTTTTGAACAAATACTTCTTCTAGTAAACTTATCAAAAATACCATATCTATATGCATTCTGTGTCTTGACTTCAAGGATCTGTAACATATAGCATAGGGGGGGTTAAATGATTTATAATACAGTTGACTCCCCTCTGTTCTTTTCTTATATAGAAATAACAGATGGGCATTGAACTGTTCCACAAAGGACCGAAAGCTGTGCCACCCCATTGTTCTGTCTATGTCATACAGTGAGCAGAAGAGGCATTGGTAGGAAATGAAGTGGAAGAAGCAGGTGCTGCTATAAAATTCTACAGATAAGACAATGATGTTGAGTTATTTTCACAGTTTGGCCTGGGACAGATATCCAGCTGTTATTTCTGGTCAAATAAAAAGACAGTATACTAAATTTCTAGAGAATGTGCACATCATTTTATAAAATGTTTAATTTTTTTGCAATGGTGCTATACATAGACTGAAATGTACTGTAGTTATAGTTTAATATTAATGTTAGAATAAATGAACCAGTCTCAGGGGAATATAGACCATAGAGCCGGACCATATGGCTGCTATGAAGCCCTTACAGAGAGGGTGCTCATACAGGGTTGACTCCATCCCTTTACAACATGTTTCTCCTTTACACCATTCAGATCTTAAGGCAAGGAGTTTGTATGTATGTGTTTGCGTGGGTTTCCTCCGGGTACTCCGGTTTCCTCCCACACACCAAAGACATACAAATAGGGAATTTAGATTGTGAGCCCTATATGGGACAGTGCCTGTCAATATCTGTAAAGCGCTGCGGAATATGATGGCGCTATATAAGTAAGCATAATAAATAATAATTAAGGAAACACTACTTAATCGACCTGGTATTCATTGCATTACTGCCCATGTATAGATGGTGGATGGACTTATACATGAGTTTTGCTTATCCATTCATATGGATATGTATCACTAAAATTTCACTATTACAAGATGTGCGTGTTTTCTACTAATCTTCCACTGAGCACCACAAAATGTAACAGAGTGCAGCACCTCTGTCAATTCAAGGGAGAAAGGATTGGGCATGTTGAAATTCAATATGCCCAGTCTTTGGTTCTCAGAGTTCTCACAGGTGTCTGGGGAGTATATCAGGAATAGTTGATAGCTATTTTTCCTGTGTTATACATAGTGTTACATATAAAAAAGAAGATATACTGCACTATCCCTGGTCCAACATGTGGACAAGACAGCGCCTCCTTCATTCCCCTCCAGTGCCGGTGACTGCTGATATGTCACTTATACTCCACATGTGACTGCGGAAGCCAGGATTTGGTCACTAGAGCCTCAATACTTCCAACTGGACTAGGCTTAGCACTGCAGGGAAATGGGGGACCTGCTACCTGAACAGAGGACTGGGGTAGGTGACTATAAATTTTCTTTTAACCCTCCCATCCCTAAATTTCCATAATCCATAATGTTTAGGATTTCATGGTGGCTGAAACTCTTATGGGAGCGAGTTTTAGCTATTTGTTGTTGCTATATTATGTGTACATCTAAATATGTTTATGTAAGTGAGTGATCTGTGTATGAGTATTACATAGTGAGGTGTGCACATGACATAATAACAAGCAGATGACACGGAGAAGAGCTTTATAGGAATGTGTCACAAAGAGAGCTAATAGTGTCATTACCCTGAAACATAGTAACATAATTCTGTCACTAGCACAGTGTGTCATATGCCATATCCTCTATATCGATGATGATCTAACGAGTGGACACAATTAGAACAAAAACCATTAACACCTATGGAAATGTATAGGATAGTTGTTTGCCACACCCATGCCTGCATCTTGCTTTTGGTTTACCTTGGTAGAAATACTGGGGAAATTTGCTATTCCCTGTACGCCAGAAAACTGATGCAGATTAGAGAAGATGTGGCTCATCTTTGGCACATGGCTCTTTTTGCCAAAGTTGCTCCACTTTCCTCTTTCCTGAGCTGCTGCCGTAGCGTGTGTGTCATAGACACAAGGAAGAGGCTGTAGTGCTCATGAGCATCGTGGCCTCTTCAGATAACTGATCTGTGGGAGTCCTATGTGTCGAACCCTCACCAATACTGACCTCTCCTAAGGATAATCATAAGTATATTAATAAGTATATTAGTCCTGGAAAACCTCTTTAAAGGGATTCTACCATTAAAACATGTTTTTTTCTAATGACCACGTCGGAATAGCATTAAGAAAGGCTATTCGTCTCCTACCTTTTGATGTGGTCCCCGCCGCGCCGGTCATCCGAAATACCGTTTTTTCTCGGTATGCTAATGAGTGTCTGCACATACCGGCTGGCGGCCATATTTGCGAGGCCACAATTGCGCGCATGCGCAGTACGCTCCGCAAAGTATTTGCCGAACAGAGTGTACTGCGCATGCCCAGTAAGGTCCGTACAGCCCTCCGACGCGCGAGTGAACTCATCCAGGCGTCGGAGGGCTGTACAGACCTTACTGAGCATGCGCAGTAAGCTCTGTTCGGCAAATACTTTGCGGAGCGTACTGCGCATGCGCGCAATTGTGGCCTCGCAAATATGGCCTCCGGCCGGCAAGCGCAGTCAGCTGTAACAGGGTCTCGCTGCCAGAGCCGACTGCGCATGCGTCACCCATGACGACGAAAGAAGAGGACACAGAAGGGGAGGAGGCAGATCAGGAAGAAGGCATGGCTGGATTGCCCAGTTCTGGCAGCAGTGGGGACGCCTCCATCGGCGTATGAGTGCTGGGGCCCACCCTCATTGCTGCCAGACACTCATTAGCATACCGAGAAAAACCGGTATTTCGGATGACCGGCGTGGCGGAGACCACATCAAAAGGTAGGAGACGAATAGCCTTTCTTAATGCTATTCCGACGTGGTCATTAGAAAAAAAAACATTTTTTAATGGTGGAATCCCTTTAAGGCTGAGTGCACACAGGGTTTTTTGGTCTGGAAACTGAGACGGAGACTGCCTCAGTTTCTGGACCAAGAAACGTGTAGCCACAACTGGATGCCAGTGAAGTGCAATGAATGGGTCTAGTCGGGAGGAGGGAGTGTCTTCAGGCGGAAGAATAAGCATGTCTGTTCTTTTTTCCGGGACCCAACTCCCGCACCGGTTTTGGAAATCATGGCATGTCCATGCCGCAGTTTTTCTTGCAAAGTGGGCATGGGATGCACAAAAATGGTTTTTAAAATCGCATCATTTCTGCTGCAGATTTTTATCTGCAATGTGTGGATGGGATTAGCCAGAATTTGCAGGTAGTGTACTACGCAGCGTTTTTTGCCGTGGAATTTCCACAGCGCCATAATGTTGCATTTTCGCTCAAAATGTCAAAAAGAAAAAGGAAAAACTTTGTGTACATTTAGTGTAATATATATTGGAGCAGACGATACCAATGCTTGTTATCCATTCAGTTTCTATTTTTGCCTACTGTATACATCTGTAATTGTCATGTCACAATTTCGGTGACACAATGAATATTTCTATGTAACTAAGCAAGATTAAATTACAGGCAAATAAATGCTATTTAGTCTAGTAAGTCACATACAGTAAGTACATCATGATACCAGGATAGACACATCATAGGAATTCATGTGTAACAAGTGGAGACTAAAATAAGATGAAGGAGTAAATATAGATTATGCCGTACATTAGCAGTCATTTTTATAGTACATTAAGTGTCGCTTACATTGATTTACAGGCAGATCTAGTTATTCTAGATTAATTCTTACAATATTTCAACATTACTATGTCATTCTAAAATGAATAATGTGTCACCTGTGACAGTAGGTGTGTCCCCGTACTAAAGACGGGATTATATGATTAATGGACTGCACTGGGTTTACAAGGTTTTTGATCAAAACAGATTTTCATCCCTTGAAAATAAGTAATACAGGATCTGATAAATTGATTCATGGAGTATATAAGAAAGTTTCCTATCTTATTATCATGCAATGAATAAGCAACATTTGCTGAAGGCATGATACCCCTTTGGCACATCTTATAATACACAGTCCAGTCACATTAATGTGACCACCTGTCAAAATCCAGAATAACCACCTTTCGCAGAGCGGACCGCTGTGAGACGTGCAGGAAGAGAGAGGATGTTGTGATGATGTCCACTGGGATGTTGAGCCATGCCGACTCCAGTGCCGTGTCCAGCTGCGCTAGGTTACGCGGTTGAGCATCCATGGCGCGAACAACCTGATCGAGGTGGTCCCACAGATTCTCGATTGGGTTCAAGTCCAGGGAATTTACTGGCCAAGGGAGTGCGGTAAACTCATCTTGGTGCTCCTTGAACCACACACGTACACTGCGAGCTTTATGACATGTCACATTGTCCTGCTGGTAGATGCCATCATCCTGAGGAAAAACAATTCGCATGTAGGGGTGAACATGGTCCGCTAGGATAGATGCATACTTGTGTTGATCCATCCTGCCTTCCACACTGATTAATGCACCCAGATGGCTGATGACACGTGCCTTCTGTGATTGGTTATTTAACGTTGACGTCAAAAGTAGGTGGTGGTCACATTAATATGACTGGACTGTGTATGAACTTAGTGCTGTGTATTAGGAGACAATATAGAGACACTGTCAGGGCTTCTGAAAAACTCACATATTTTTTTTGCTTTTTCATGGGTTTAAAATTTTCTTTTTTTTCCATTGGTCAACATGAAGGCCTAGTTGTATTTTTTAAGGCAATGTAATTGTATCTGATCATTTCATGTAGCATATAATGTATTGAAGAAGTTCTAAACCTGAAACCTGAAAATCCCCTTTGTTTCTCGTTTGACTTATTCGGCGTTCACTGGTAAAAATGATGTGTTACTTTTATTCTGCTGGTTAGGTTTATATTGTGTTTTACTTTGTGTCACTATATATATATATATATATATATATATATATATATATATATATATATATATATATATATACAGTATATTTCTATTGATTGCATTCTATTTATCTTGGATTGATCTTGAGTTACAGCTTGGATTATAACTCAATGCAGCATTCACAATTTCACAATCGGTCAAGCTGAAATCTCCAGAGAGTTTATTCTGGTGATTTGAATTTAGGAAAACATCCTCTTTGCACCAGATACTGTGAAATATAATATGCTGAAGAGAAAGCTAACTGTACTAAGGCCTTGTTTACATCAGCGTTGGGGTTCCTATCCAGGGAGTCCGCTTGGGGACCTCCCGAACAGAAACCTATACGCATTAAAAGTGGTTACCTAAGAAACCACATGGACCCCATAGACTATAAGGGTCCATTCATACAGAGTTTTTTGGCGCTGATTTTGCCGCTGAATCCGCCTCAAAATCCATGTGGAAAAAAAGCGGACTCCACTAGCGGAACCCATTGAAGTCAACGGGAGGCTTTTTTTCCACGTGGATTCTGAGGTGGATTCAGCGTCAAAATCAGCGTAAAAAAACTCCACGTGAATGGACCCTAATGAGGTCCGTGAGGTTTCCGTACTTTTCTCTCCACTTGTTTCGTGTGGAAACCGAGTGGAAACCGCACGGACCTCATTGTATAGTCTATGGGGTCCGTGTGGATTTTTAGGTAATCACTTTTTAACACATAAAGGTTTCCGTTCGAGGGTCCCGAAGCGGCCTCCACGAACGGAAACCCCAATGCTGATGTGAACTGGGCCTTAGCTGTTAGGGAAGTGTGACAGCAAGCTTCAAGTTTGTTTCCAAGGACAGTGATCAAAACTTTGAGTGCAGCTATGAAGTATAATGCATGCTGGAACTTGTAACTGGTGCTTAAAGATGGATATACATTTACTGTACCCTCATAGTGGTGGAGGTTTAGAGCAGGAAGAAACAAGGTTCATTTCCAGAAATATATAAAAGTACTAGGTTTTAAGGGTCAAAATACAGAAATAAGAGTGTCAAGCAGCAGGAAGCATTTTGTCAGTAACAGGAAGGGAGATGTATTTCAGCCTGTCTGCAGTCCTCTAATATATTATTACTAGCTGGTACCCGCGACTTCGTCTGCGGTGATTGTAGAAGTGGGTATATACAGGCATGGGTAAGGTTTTCGTAGTGTGTATAAGGTATGGGATATGAAATGTAACTTTGTATCTTGTTTTTGCTGTAATTCAGACAATACATGAGACTTTTGTGTTGAAGTTAATTTGTATTAGAGCTGCTATACGGTGTTGTGAGAAACTTTACATAGTGACTTTGGGACAGAAGTATTTGAAGTTCCCGCCGATGGCATTTTTTGATTTTCGTTTTTGACTCCCCTCCCTCTAAACCCCATAACTTTTTTATTTCTCTGCTCCCAGAGCCATATGAGGTCTTAATTTTTCCTGGGAGAAATTTTTCTTCATGATGCCACCATTATTTATTCTATATAATGTACTGGGAAGCAGGGAAAAAATTCAGAATGGGGTGGATTTGAAGAAAAAATGCATTTCTGCGACTTTCTTACGGGCTTTGGTTTTACGGCGTTCACTGTGCAACCAAAATGACATGTCCCCTGTATTCTGTGTTTCCTTACGATTCTTGGGATACCAAATTTATATGGTTTTATTTACATTTTGACCCCTTAAAAAAAATCCAAAACTGTGTTTTAAATTTTTTTTTTGAAAAGTCGCCATATTTCAACAGCCGTACCCTTTTTATACGTGCGTGTACGGGGATGTATAGGGCGTCTTTTTTTGCGTGACCGGGTGTACTTTGTAGTTCTACCATTTTCGGGAAATGTTATTGCTTTGATCACTTTTTATTCAAATTTTTATCAGAATCAAAACAGTGAAAAAACAGCGGTTTGGCACTTTTGACCATTTTTCCCGCTACAGCGTTTACCGAACAGGAAAAATATTTGTATAGCTTTGTAGAGCGGGCGATTTCGGACGTGGGGGATACCTAATATGTATGTGTTTCACAGTTTTTAAGTACTTTTATATGTGTTCTAGGGAAAAGGGGGTGATTTGAATTTTTAATCCTTTTTATTTTTTTTTTATATTTTTTTTCCTTTTTTTAAAAAATTTTTTTTGCATTTTTTAGACCGCCTAGGGGTATTGACATGGGTGGGGGGTGTCGCGGATTGTCAGAGCGGTGGGGGTCGGCAAACATGGCTGCTCCGGAGCGTTAAAGAGAGCCTCCTGGAGTATCGTTAAGGTGAGGGGCAAAGTGGTAAAGTATATGTATATGAGATTGTGTGGGGTTAGGGGCGAGGCTGTAGAGGGCAATATGAATTTTGTGGCTTGCTATGGTCCAAAGTGTGTGAGATTGCAGAGATGGTGGTGTGAGTTTGGGTTTTGTGGGGGTCCTGGCACAAACGTATGTGCGCTATTGTGACGAAAAGTAGCCTATTGTTTAATCGGGTGTATTAACTATGTTTGTGGAAAATTTCAGCCGAATCGGTTGAGCGGTTTTTCCGTGATTGAGGAACAAACATCCGAACATGCAAACATCCAAACACACAAACCCACAAACTTTCACATTTATAATATTAATAGGATTATTATTATTAGAAACACTTCATTTATTCAATTTTAGCAAGAAAAACATAACTTGTAAGGGACCAAACAAGATTATTAACCACTTACCGACCGCCTGACTACTAGAAGCAGCCAGCAGGTCATATCACTCTGCAGGGATATCTTAGAAAGTTTATGGCTGTATGAAGAGTTTGGCTCTGCAGGAGAGGGGAGCACTATATATAAGGTGCCGGAAGAGGCCATCCTTCATGCTTCCACTTCTGGTCCGTGCAGTCATGTTGGGTGTTCGGTTCTGCAATACTTAGGGTGCATTCACACTGAGTAAACGCTAGCTTATTCTGAACGTAAAACACGTTCAGAATAAGCGGCGTCTAAAGCAGCTCCATTCATTTCTATGGAGCGGGGATACGAGCGCTCCCCATAGAAATGAATGGGCTGCTTCTTTCACTCCGTGCAGTCCCATTGAAGTGAATGGGGAGTGCCGGCGTGTACGCTCTGGCATGAGCAGAGCTTGCCGTATACGCCGGCACTCCCCATTCACTTCAATGGGACTGCACGGAGTGAAAGAAGCAGACCATTCATTTCTATGGGGAGCGCTCGTATCCCCGCTCCCATAGAAATGAATGGAGCTGCTTTAGACGCCGCTTATTCTGAACGTGTTTTACGTTCAGAATAAGCTAGCGTTTACTCAGTGTGAATTCACCCTTATTAGACTTTATTCCCCCTGGAACTGGGACAAAGTGTCTGTCCGAGCAGAAAAAGTGTCTTGTAGGTTGGGGCTCCACAGGATGGAAACTCCGTGATTTGCCGCAGCGGAAACGCCGCAGGAAAAATCACAGCATTTTACAGTATAGACAAAGTGAATGGGATTCTAGCAAATCCCATGCCCACCTTGTAGTAAATACTACTGTGCGGACACACTGTGATTTCCAGAACTGACGTGGTTTTGAAAAGGCAGCACTTTATTGCTGTGGGACGACCCATGGGCCTTAGTGTGTGTGTGTGTGTGTGTGTGTGTGTATGTGTGTGTGTGTGTGGGGGGGGGGGTAGACAATACCTAAGTTTAAATTAAAAAAAAGACAAATTACAATACACATTGACTAAATAAAACAAAATATTAAAAAATGAATGCCTCCATCACAGCTTCTATCCCCATCCCTGGCATCAAAAAAATTATGTGTAAAAGTGACTGTAACTGACAAGGGAACAAAAGGAAAACTTTTTACACCAGGTTCACACTAGCATTGTTTGGTTCTGCTTTAGGAACTGAAAAATGGAAACCCAATCTGCTTAAAAAGTGGTTACCCTCAGAAACCCACGGACCCCATAGACTGCAATGGGATAGGACATTGTAATAGAACATGGCTGTGTGCATGTGTACATGTGCTTTTTCTTCACATCAAGTTTTCAATTAAGAAAAAAAAGGAAGTCCCTACAGCGAAACAGTTTTTTGGTGTGATGTTTCAGCTATGTTACTATCACAAGCCCTTGTGCTGAGGGGTCCCAGAGTACTTCTACTACTAAAGGGGATTTGCTAAATTTTGCAAAGGGGCACATGAGATTCCATGACCTAAACATGAAATTGTAACAACTGTTGAAATAAAGACAGGTTCATCAAAAAGAAGTTCCTTTATTTAACAAAAAGGATGTGTCAGACAAAAGGAGCAGAAGACTGACCATAGATGTCTTGTGTGAACTCTCCTCCTCCAAGGGAGGTACCCGGGATACAGCTAGGAAGGCAGCCTGAGAGGACTGACATATCCAGCACTGTACACAGCATCGGAGACCGTGCACACCAGGCTGCCACCCCACACACATTGGCACAGAGGACTCACATCCTGGCTACAACTTCAAGGCGCAGAAAAAGTTCTTCTGGATAAAGTTTGCAAAAGTTTTTCAAAACTTTACAGCATTGATCCAGCCCATCCCCTGAGAAGATGCCCAGGAGCCCCTGAACTAAGCATGGAGCCCCTGGGTGAGCAGTGGAGCCCCCTGCGGCCAGCTCGCAGGACCCAGTGGCTGGTGAGTGCGCTCGCCCATCACTACGGGCTGGACCAAGGGCTGGACAATGAGATCGTGGTGCTGGCCACCGGCTTGGACCAGTACCTGCAGGAGGTCTTCCATCACCTGGACTGGCAGGCACAGGGCACCATCTCCAGGGGGGAGTTCCGGACCCTGTGCCGGGTGCTAGGGCTGGAGCCGGGCACAGAGGAGTGCGAGGAGCTGCTGGACGATCTCCCGGAGCGGCTCAGCTTCAGGCACTTCCATGCCAGGCTGTGCGGCTACTTCAGCTCTAGAGCCGGCGCGGTCAGGCTACCTGTGGGGCGGGAGAGCGAGCAGATCCAGGAGCAGATCCGGCGGAGGAGCCCGCAGGTACCAAGGAGGGAAAGCCCGAGGAGTCGCGCCCGATCTGTGGGTGAAGAGGAGCTGCGGAGACTGGAGGGGGAGAACCTGCATCTGCGACAACTGCTGGAGGAGCTGAAGGGGGCGCTGCAGAGCAGTGATGCCCGCTGCCTGGCATTGCAAGTAAGTGCCAGGGGACTGGGGACATTAGGATAGAAGAAGAGTGGGTTATAGCGGTCAGTATCACATTACTAGGTTATAGGCTGCTCTTTCTATGCAAGTGTCTGCCCCAAGTAACACGAACATCTTTCCTTACAGTCTAATACAAAGTATTAAGCACCTGTACACACACAGAGCAGTGAGGTCTGCTGTCTTCTGCTTCAATAGTCTACTATTCATGCGCCAAAAGTCACCCAACATTTGTCTGGGACTCCTCTCTGGCGGATCAAGCTTGTGGGCTACATAAGGTGTACTTCTACAAGCTACTCTGGCAGAAACCACCCTAAATTTTGTAACTTTGGGTCAGTGCATACAGA
The DNA here is from genome assembly GCF_031893055.1 of Leptodactylus fuscus. NCBI lineage: Eukaryota > Metazoa > Chordata > Amphibia > Anura > Leptodactylidae > Leptodactylus > Leptodactylus fuscus. The sequence continues at coordinate 35,012,560 of NC_134273.1, forward strand.
GTTTTTTGGCGCTGATTTTGACGCTGAATCCGCCTCAAAAGAAGCCTCCCAATCTATAGGGAGCCTTTTTCGGAGGCTGATTTTGAGGCGGATTCAGCGTCAAAATCAGTGCTAAAAACTCTGTGTGCACTGACCCTTTGTCTGTCTCACCTGCAGGTTTCTCTGCAAGTACCCCAAGGACCCTTCTTTTGGAAGGCACAGTCCCTACTTTTGACCCAAGTCCCTCTTTACTCCTTAAATGTCCCTATTTTGATATTGGAAATAGATATTGTCAGGGATCAGAGGTCACAACATGTTTCATCACAGATGTGCATTAATAAAATTAAGGGTGTTTTCCTATTCCTTTTTTTTTTTTTTTTTTTAGCAAAGTTTAAAATAATAAACACTGTACTTACAACTCCATTTTCCTGGGGATACAGCAGAGAGTCACTATTCAGCTCCCCTGTCTTCTACTCCTTTGGCCTGCACAGAGCATCACCGCTCAGTCACTGACTAGTTAATGCGCTGGTGTCCAGGCAGAAGATAAAACAGAACCCCAGACCTTGAATGGAGATTCTCTGCTGGATCTCTGGCTGAATGAATAGATAAGTATATACCGGCAAAGATGGCGTAACTAGGAATGGCGGGCTCCATATTGAACTTTTGAGTTATTCCAGCAGGTAACTGTTGATTTTTAAAAAATCTGCAGCGGTAGAGGCTGCCACCGGGTCCCCTAGTGTCCCGAGCCCTGTATCAGCCGCTACCGCTGCTACTCCGGCAGTTACGCCCCTGCCGGAAAATCTACCAATTCCTCTAAACCAGGAAACTAGCATAGAGGGAGGCGCTTTCTTGCGCCAAAAGTGCGCCTCAGCCTGATTGATTTATCAAAACTCATGCCATGCCAGTTAGAATGGAAATCTACAGCAGTTCCTACCTGGCATAGGTATCCATTTCTGGCCTCTATATAACTAAATATCTGCGTCAGTCGGGTCATTTGTTATGATTGGCGCACAATACAGTCTTAATAAATTTGCCCCAGTGTATTTATTATTTTAAACATCTGTGGGGTGGGGAGACTTGGAACACCCCTTTAACTATAGAGCTGTATATGGCTGGTTCCTAGCTGTATATAAGACCTGTGCAATTTAGACTTTACAATGTCTATACTGAAATATTTTCTGTGTTAATATTTAAATAAAAAACTGTTCAAGCTTTTAAATATACAAACAAATTTGAAAGTTTAATGCAGTGAACTGTAGATGCTACTTTTTGACAGTCCAAAAAGTTTGTAATGTATGCTTTCATCCTCTGCACTGCACAGGTAGCCAGTTGTGATCAAGTTCTCCTGAGGAAGCCATTCCTAGGTGAAACGCGTGTCAAGGTTGCAGTTTTTCGTCTTATCTAGTCAGCTTGCCACATATTTAGTTATTATACAGTGTTGACCAAAAGTATTGGCACCCCTGCAATTCTGTCAGATAATACTCAGTTTCTTCTAGAAAATGATTGCAAGCACAAACTCTTTAATATTAATATTTTCATTTATTTTGCTTGCAATGAAAAAACACAAAAGAGAATGAAAAAAAAGTCAAATCATTGATCATTTTACACAAAACTCCAAAAAATGGGCCGGACAAAAGTATTGGCACCCTCAGCCTAATACTTGGTAGCACAACCTTTAGACAAAATAACTGCGAACAACCACTTCCAGACCATTCTTCTTTGGCAAACTGCTCCAGGTCCCTGAGATGTGAAGGGGGCCTTCTCCAAACTGCCATCAAGAGATCTCTCCACAGGTGTTCTATGGGATTCAGGTCTGGACTCATTGCTGGCCACTTTACAAGTCTCCAGTGCTTTCTCTCACCACCATTTTCTAGTGCTGACCTGAAGTGTATTTTGGGTCATTGTCCTGCTGGAAGACCCATGACCTCTGAGGGAGACCCAGCTTTCTCACACTGGGCCCTACATTATGCTGCAAAATTTGTTAGTAGTCTTCAGACTTCATAATGCCATGCACACGGTCAAGCAGTCCAGTGCCAGAGGCAGCAAAGCAACCCCAAAACATCAGGGAACCTCTGCCATGTTTGACTGTAGGGACTTGTTCTTTTCTTTGAAGGCCTCTTTTTTTTTACTGTAAACTCTGTTGATGCCTTTTCCCAAAAATCTCTACTTTTGTCTCATCTGACCAGAGAACATTCTTCCAAAACATTTTTGGCTTTCTCAGGTAAGTTTTGGCAAACTCCAGCCTGGCTTTTTTATGTCTCTGGGTAAGAAGTGAGGTCTTCCTGGGTATCCTACCATACAGTCCCTTTTCATTCAGACGCCGACGGATAGTACGGGTCGACACTGTTGTACGCTCGGATTGCAGGGCAGCTTGAACTTGTTTGGATGTTAGTCAAGGTTCTTTATCCACCATCCGCACAATCTTGCATTGAAATCTCTAGTCAATTTTTCTTTTCCATCCACATCTAGGGAGGTTAGCCACAGTGCCATGGGCTTTAAACTTCTTGATGACACTGCGCACGGTAGATACAGGAATATTCAGGTCTTTGGAGATGGACTTGTAGCCTTGAGATTGCTCATGCTTCCTCACAATTTTGCTTCTCATGTCCTCAGACAGTTCTTTGGTCTTCTTTCTTTTCTCCATGCTCAATGTGGTACACACAAGGACACAGGACAGAGGTTGAGTCTACTTTAATCCATTTCAACTGGCTGCAAGTGTGATTTAGTTATTGCCACCACCTGTTAGGTGCCTCAGGTAAGTAAGTGCTTTTTGACAATTCTTTTTGTGTTTTTTCATTGCAAGCAAAATAAATGAAGATATTAATACCAAAGAGTTTGTGCTTGCAATCATTTTCTGGAAGAAACTGAGTATTATCTAACAGAATTGCAGGGATGCCAATACTTTTGGCCACCACTGTATATTGGTAGATTTGCCTTTACAAAACAAGCTGAGTAAGGACAGGATTGGAACTTGTCCTGTAAGAAAGGGAAGCCTTTGCCAAATCTAACATTAGGAAAGGTTTTCCTGATTTCATTGGACTAGATCCAATTCTGCCCTTGGCTGTAAATATACGGCTACAGAGCAATAATACTACCACGTGCACAGAAAATGATAATAACAGACATGGCAGTATAGAAAAAGTTATATAACAGTATGTACATTATTCTAAACTTAGAATGATCCAATAAAAACAAGATTCCCCAAGTGTTAAAAATGAACTTCTTTATAAACCCTGTATAACACTTATGAGAACCTTTCATGTCGTCATCAATGTGCAGTATTATATACGGCTAGAAAGCCAACAATGCGCTGAACTCTTTAAGATGGCCATACACATTCAATAGCTGTTCCTCCTAATGTCCTATGTGACTATTCGGCAAGGCTAAGCGTAGGTATGTTTTGAATAGGGAGAGGGTAGTAAGCTGATACAAGGTACCTCCGCTGGTGTCTTCTCTCCCTTAAGAACGAAGAAGTGGGCATTTTCACCTAACATGGGCAGAGTAAAAATCAACTAAACAATAGATGCCTGGCCGATGCCACCACAAATGGCTGGTTCTGCTTCGACTGACCCCGGTCTAATATATATGGTCAACTTTAAGTTTGCACCTTGATATAGAAATACAGCATATACCATAACAACTTTTTTCAAAGTATTGTGCTGGTGTCTCAGTTGTCATCACTGTTTCCGTTCAGCACTTGTGGGGTCCTTGGTGTTAATTTGGCCAAAGGCAGTACTGAATTTAGCATGCATGCTCCCCTCCATGTTTGAGTGAGTTTTCTTTGGAGACACTGCTTGTCTCTCACACTCCAAAGACATCATAGAGCAATCAGATTGTAAACACTACTGGGGCAGTAAGTGTAAAATACTGCAGAATATGTTGGCTCTATGTAAGAGAAATAATAAGATGGGCTATAGCTAGTAATGTATTCAAAGGGACCATCTTCATCTCATACATTCAACCATTTGGTGAGGGCCTGAAGGCAATAGGCCACAGATAAAAACAGTTCTTGGAAACTCTATTGGTTATACTTGGAGCAGAGATATTCAGATGTATGACCAACCATGTAATAAGGGTAGTTTGGTGTCAGAGTGAAGGGAAGTTGCTCTGGCAAGAGGACCTAACGGGAGGGGGGGCATTGACCAAAAAACATTTAATCGTTATGCAAATAAGCTGTTGTGTGCACAAGCAGAATGGCCACCTGTCATTTTTTTTATTATATGGCAGTGCTGGGTGGCAAAATCGGGTGTCCCAACGGACATGGCCACAGGACAGAAGCACCCAACCACTCATTCGCATGTGGCAAGATTGTACTTTGTCACAAGAAAGTTATGTTCACTATGTCCCTAACCGATCCTACAACACCATATACGTAATTTAGAAGTGATTGTTAATGAAGCTATTGATATATTTAAGACAATTGTACCCTATAGTTAACCCTTTGCCTGGCATAAGATACATACCTATACAAAGGCTGTATTTGCTCTTGGGTACTGTTGTCTGATGGAGCCCAAAGATTTTTTGTCCTGTAAGAGGACACCAGTACTATAAATGATGGCCTGACCTGGGAGAACTGCTAGATTTTGCATTGAGGCAGAATATCCTAATAATATTCTACCATAAAGTTATCTGATTCCAGATTGTGCTGGCAGATACCAGTCTATCCTGACCTTGTACCCTTCTAGTGCTTCTTATAGACAGACCTCCGTCTTCTGACATCTGGATTGAATAGACGCCTGGCTCTGATTGATTCTTGCTTTGTAAAGCTGTATTTGCCAGATTTAGGGTCAGCTGCATAAAATGTAGGGAAATTGTATTCCACATGGGATAGATTATATACCGGAATACTGGCTCCTTACAGGCTATTACTCACAGTCACAGTTCTGACATTGTAATAGTTTATGTGTTTGCCATATGGAGGGAAAACCAGAAAATTCAAAGACAAAGCAAAATATATGCAATATCAAACCACACATGTGGAATACAGAACACAAGGTAATGTGCAGCCAACTCAACGTATCTACCGCCATGTTCAGTTGGCATTCGTGTGTATTTACAAAGAAACATGACCTTAACAGGGTGTAAATTTGGTCCCTGAGAGTATATTCAAGGACTATATAACTCACAGTACATGAATAATGTTGATTTTTACCAAGGTTTCTTGCGCCTTGGTAACGGATTTACTTGAATACAGCAAAAGCTACATTTTATATCCCACTGCGATTGGGAAATGTACGACGGTTTATTGTGAGCTGTACCTATTTATTATCATTTTATATAAAATGTTAAAAGTTAAATAAAGAATTTAAAAGATACAAAAAAGAGATGGCCTACTAAAAGATACTGGGCTAAGCAATAAATACTTACTAGCCAACAGTTCTGAACTTGCCGAGACAATCTACACAAACCTGACTTGCCAGGGGCAACACTGTGGCTCAGTGGTTATCACTGCAGCCTTGCAGCAATGGGTCCTGGTGTTCAAATCCCGCCAAGGGCAAAAAAAAAACCCATCTGCAAGGTGTTTGTATGTTCTCCCCGTGTTTGCTTGGATTTCCATCCCATATTCCAAAAAGACATACTGATAGGGAAAAATGTACATTGTGAGCCCTATGTGGGGCTCACAATCTACATTTAAAAAAAAAAAAAAAAAAAAACAAACCTGACTTGCCAGGACCACAATGGGAACGTATGGGCATACTTGGGTGGAGACAGCCCTGGGATCAGGGTTGAAAAGCCTCAGTATTGATAACTATAGTATGAAAACATATCTGAACCAAGATATAGCACTAGACTGGAATCCTAAAATATCTTACCGTCTCTTATAATAAGTTTCTAAGGCAGAAATGGGATTAGGGGTTCCCCATAAATAGGTAAAATCCAGGGATTCTGCTGCGATAATAAGGTTTGGAATCGTTTTTATATACTCATGCTCTGTGTGATTCTTGATATCTAAAGCTCAGAAATTATGGTCAAAGTTGGAAAAAGTGATAAAAGTGGTACTAATTCATTTTGAGTGGCACAAATGGCCAGAATAGGTACAATATGTCCCATATTTGAGGTAGTTTCTACATTATTATAGGCCATCGTCATTCACAGCTGAATTCACAATTCTGCTGTCAGTACATTTATAGATAGATTTTATGACATAATACTAGATAGATTTTATGACATAATACTGTTATAATCCCTAATGTACTCTCCTCATCTACAAGAGTGCACAATAGCCAGTCATACTCTGAGTACATCCTAAGAAAACAGGATGATGGTGGGGATATGAGTTCAGGTCTTAGAAGACAATGTTGTGTTACTCAAGATGAGTTCAACATAAGTAAAACAAACCACTAAATAATCTAAGTAGTTACTCTGACTATAAAGATGATCAAAGGTAAAACTACAATTCGAGAAAAAAAACTACTAAATAAATGTTTTATTGGAGTCAATATTCTGTGAAGTGATTGCATTGCCTAAAAGTAATAAAGCAACACAATAAAATATTATGTAAGAGTCACATGCAATATATTCAGTAATTGATCTATCATACAGTAACTGGTACATTGAAGTCTGCCTGTCATTCACTAAAATATAAAAATAAAAGCATCATGGTCAGATGGGCCCTAACTTGTTGCATTGCTTCTAGTCGTCCACTTGTTTTCAGAAGATATGCACTCTGTATATACTCACCTCTCCTTTCCCTTGCTTGTACACACAATTTCTCCATCATGTATCCTTTCTTACTGTATTATGTCTTCTCCACCATCTCTTGTACTCTGAGGGCACTCAAACATTATTATTACACCGAGGGATTGTGAGAAGGTGAGGTATACTACCCCAGTTTCCATGAAGAGATGCACAAGTACGAGGGAAAAGGGGCCAACTAAGTATAAAGTTTTTTCATATCCCTGCAGACAGCATTAGCATAGGGCTATTCGGGACACAAAACCACCACTCCATAGGGACTTGTGCATAGTTTAGCGCCCCAATAAGCCCTGACAGGTATGTATCTGTACGCCTATATGGGTGTCTCCAAAAGAAGACACAGTACTCCTTATGACCCCTTATAATAACAAAGTAACACAAATAGACAGCCAGATACCAGCCACCCACTTCCTGTAAGCCTCAGGTTCCGGACCAAAAAACGGCAGCCGTGACTGAATGCTGGTGCACTGCACCGGCATCCAGTCACGCACTCCGCTCCCGATTAGGCCCAATGACTGGCCCTATTTGGGAGGAGAGAGTGTCTTCAGGCCGAATCGAGAGGCGAAACGGCCTGAAGAATGTGCATCTCACTTCTTTTTCCGGGAGCCGGAACAAACTGGTTCCCGGAAAAAAGAACTGACTCGCTCCCATTGATTTCAATGGGAGCCGTCTTTTTGGTCAGGATTTTGAGGCGGATACGGCCTCAAAATCCTGACCAAAAAACTCCTTGTGAACTTACCCTAATTCGTCTTGGAGCCTCAATTGACAACAGGCAGTGGACAGCAGTTTGGAAGGGAGGCGCCTAGTGCCCAGCACTGTAGTGTGATTTCTCAACCAGGATACATCATTTTAGGAAAATAAATAACTAGCTTTTTTGACCATCATGACATTGGCTATCATACGAGTGCAAATTTGTTGAAATGACAGTGATCATTTAAGGGTTAAATTGAAACCATGTTAGCCTCCATTCACTTCTGCATTAGAAGCTTGTGTTGCAGATTTGTCAGCAGCTCTATCTTGTCTCTTAAAATGATGAATATCATGACTGCAATGAGATAGACCGATCAGACATCAATGGTGTACACCATGTGAAAAATTCAGTACTGCCATCATTTTCAGTTTTGTGGATGTGAATTCAGCACAATGTTCTATGCCATACAGTACAGTCATGATCCAATCTGAACACGACTCTAAGTAATTAGTATATCTCAAGGCTGTTTTGCTTTATATTTTTGCAGGTTGGCTTGTATCGAAGTCGTGCATCAAATCCAATGGAGATGACTGCTGCCACCACTAACAGAAGGGTTTTATCTCAGAGTTACACTGTGACAACCAGATGTGTCCAGAGAGAGATCAATGTGATACAGAGCTCCAAAGATGGAGACATTGAGGAGGTGACCAAAGCTAAAAAAGACTTGGAAGAAACATTAAGCGATACTCAAAAAGTACTAGTTTACTTGGAGGAATCTAACCAGCAGCTGTTGAAGGAACAGGCAGAAATGAGAAGGAGGGTAGAAGATGCCCGTCAAGCAGTCCTGGCATGTTATAGTAAAGTGAAGGACTTGGAAGAAAAGTCACGTAAAGTTCCTTTTCTCCAGAGGCATATAAATAAGCTGGAAACTGAGCTACAGCGTTATAGGTAAGTCAGAAAATGTTATAATAATGGAATGTTTGAAGAAGTTTTTATACCATAGTAAAAGATAGAATATTGTTATGATATGGAATACGTTATTGATCAGTGGAAGTTGAACCAGTTGGACACCAATAGACCTTTGGAATGGTGCCAGAGGGGTCACTGTGTTATATTACTATGTACCATGACCAGTTTATACCAGGTATTGGTTAAGGACCCATTTGTCAGATTCTTACATATTAGTAAGCTATGGTATAGTTTATCAATATGTCATAACTTAATAAGGGTGCATTCACACTGAGTATACGCTGCCTGATTCTGAACGTTAAAACACGTTCATAATGAGCGCGTACAAAGCAGATCCCATTCATTTCAATGGGAGCCGGCATACGCCTGTATCACATTGAAACCAATAGGGAAAAAAGCAGCCCATTTATTTCAATGGGGAGCACACATATGCCGGCTCCCATTGAAATGAATGGGATCTGCTTTGTATGCGCTCATTCTGAACATGTTTTAACGTTCAGAATCAGTCAGCGTATACTCAGTGTGAATGCACCTAGGTAGGAAAATCACAACCAGCAGATATAAAAACCCAATAGACATAAATCCTACTGTGGAATGGTTACAATTACTGTATATTTATGTCTGGAATCTAGCATTACAGCTTGTACCATGGTGACAAATCTTCCTACATTAGGGGTTGGTTTCGTGGTTAAAACTGCCCCCTTGTTGACTCCAACTGGCCATTTCTAATTCCCGCCCTCCTCTGCTGTTGCCTCTTCTCTTCCATAGGAATTCAGGAGAGGAGGGGGTAACATCTCTAGTAGTCTTTTGGGTATAGAAGGTAGGTGCACATGTGGACCTCTCCTCTGAAAAATCCTGGGTAAAGCCTAAAGATATAGCCTACATGATGGGTGCCTACAGCATCAATCTGTGTCTACGGGCTTCTAAGATGTAGATCTCTACTTTTCCCTATGATGGCATGGCATTGTGCTAAAAACTAGGAAGACATTTTGAAGTCAACTAACAAATGTTTTACATTTACCAGCAATTGCTTGATTGTGGAAGGAAACGGTCTTTAAGTAAAATTCCCGCCAGCACCAGACACAAGCCTCCCACATCACAGCAGTATCACAAATTGTGTGTTTCCTGATATTACTGAGCACTAAGTCAAGCTGGTTATTTTATAGGAATCAAAGAAAATACAAAACCGCCACTGGCAAAAACCAGGAGGCTTTACAACACCTCAATTAAGAACCATTATTAATGATTTCTGGCTCTTTATGCCTCTGGGAGTTAACATGTTTTCAAGCTAAAGAATGAAATCAATAACTGTTTTATCTGCAGCAGATTCCTGCCATGGGCGCCACGACTGTAAAATGAATCTGTAAATTATAGCGACACAAGAAGAGACATTACACCTAACATTGCCCCGCAATTCACTCCAAGGAACGCTTAATGCAAAATGTTTCTGTATCTGAGATGTTCCTATTAGAGCTTGCTACTGGGAAACCTATTATCTTACATATATACAGTATACCGTATATACTGTACTGTACAAATGTTTTAGGTATGTGTGGGAAAAAATGTAAGTGGTCGTTCACATCACGGTTTGATCGTCAGTTTCACTGATCAGTTCTTATGGAGACAAAAATTGACGTGAAAAACGGATGGAAACCGATGATCATCTATTAGTAGGATAGAAAAGTTGTACGAACCACATTGTTCTGTCCCACAAAAGAACAAAAAGATACTGATCCGTTTTTATTTAACATGGACTCTATGTAACCAGATGGTCATTAATTTCCATCTGTTTTCTGCAACAGTTAAACTGATGATCAAAACGTAACGTGAACTGGCCCTAAGTATACTTTTAGAAATAGAAGTGTTAATAGTTTATATTCGTCAATTAAAAATGAAGTGAATGAACAAAAGTGAAATCTAAATCTCATCAATATTCAGTGTGACCTTTGCCCTTTGGAGGAGGAGTCCTGGAAGTGATGATTTGGCCCCTATGAAGCCTTTGATCTCAACCTCATCCAGTCTGTCTGGGATGACATGAAGAGACAGAAGGATTGGAGTAAGCCTACATCCCCGGAAGATCTGGGCTTAGTTCTCCAAGATGGCAGAAACAATGAGTGAGTATATTCGATCAAATACCTCCCCTCCATAGTTGTTGGTGTAAAAAAGCGCCAGGGAAGGTGGGAGGGGCATCAAATTTTTACTTCCCTGGCACTTTTTAACACCAGTAACTATGCAGGGGAGGTATTCCATCGAATATACTCACTCATCTCTATCAGCCATCACAACCCTCCCATTACATACACATGCAGTATAGCTAAGTGTGCATGTGTTCTCAATAGTGAGGGTGCAGTAAGTCTCTACCACTCTGCTCTGATGGCTTCAGTTCCCCAACTGCGGGCCTCCGGACTCAGATGGCAGATGTCAGGGGAGAGTTAGGAGGCCCCCATAGACATGAAATGGTTGAATGGACCTGCCGAAATCATTGGGTTTGGTTGACATTCTATTATCTGATTGATGAATTAAATGTCAGACAACTCAAAGCAACTCAGAGCTTGTATTGACTTGTTACCATGTGCATGAAGCCCAGCAAGAGACACCATATGACACTACTTTTTGCTATCCTTTGATAAAGCTTCCCGTCCTAGACACATAAAATGATAGCCTCCATTTCTATTCATTGCCATATTACTTTATAATAAATGTGATTGCCAGATCAGATCCATGCGCCGTACACAGACCATATGTTGCGTATCTGAAGATTAATATAAGTTTGACTCCATGCTTTCACTTAGTGCCTGACTTCCAGGTCACATCTGCTCATTTCTGTAATTAACATCACATTTCTCACAATTTGTCCTAGCTCAGTGAGAATGAATGGTGACGGCTTTGTTCTATAGATCACAGCCACATCCATCATCGGTATAATAACATCCCGCTCATGTTGCCAAGAAGAAAATGAGAATGTTTCTGGGACAGTATTTCAAAGAACGAATGCCACTGATATGTGTTATATTGTGTTACTTTGTGCACTCGCCTAATGTAACATATCGTTTGGCGTGTAAAAATAGCAACAAAATCAGTTTATGGCTTATTAGTCGTGTATTGTTAGACATGCCCTGCGGCATATTTTACATAGGGGCTTGTATGTAAACTTTGTCTGGCGTTGCAGATCAGCCTCATGCATATGTCTTTCATGGGTTATGAATTAAAAATTGCATAAAAGTAGCATGAGGTCCTGCCTGCCTGTGAGAATTAAGGAGAATGTAACAAAATAAGTATCTGTGTATCTGTAACTACCTCAACCGTAAGGCTATGGACCCACATTGCGACAATACTGCAGTATACTTGTGGTGTTTTACATTACCTGCAAAGTGAATGGGATTCTGTCTAATCCCATCCACACATGGCAGAAAAATATCCACAGCGGAGATGTAACAATTTCAAAAACCATTGCGATTTTATAAACCGCAGCATGTCAATTATACCTACGGAAATGCTGGCGTTTTCTGTATAGGTGTAATAAAGATAGATGTCTTTTTCTTAATGTTAAAAAAAAAAAAGGGAAATACACCCTGTAAAAGCAAATGGTTTTCTTTGTGTGCTGAAACAGCAATTTCTGACCTCATATTGGGTATTGTTGAATTCTGGAGAAAATGTGGAAAAAACTTGATGAGCAGATGACCGAGCTGCAACCGGCCTGCCGTGAATTAAAAATACAGGCTGCACAGGGGACACGGGGATATCCTCTGTCTGCTGCCCGGGCATAGGCCAGGCTTCTGCAGCTCTTTTCATGAAATGAATAGTAGGTACGGAAGCATGGGCTGCAAAATAGGACAGGAATAGGACCTATCCTATATGATCTGGTCCAGACAGTCGGCCTGCACATGGGACCATGAAAATCACAGTTGTGTGTAAGGGCCCAGAGAAAAAGAATGGGCCAGTGTGCTATCCGTGAAATGCACAGATAGCATACTGACCCACACCACGATCATCTGCAAGGGGCCTTAGGCTGAGGTCCCACGTTGCGGAAACACAGCTTTTTTTGTTGCAGAGTTTGTTGCGGGTTTTTGAGCCAAAGCCAAGAATGGCTACAAAAGGAAAGGGGAATATAAAGAAAGCTCTTATACTTCTGCCTTCTGCACAATCCACTTCTGGCTTTGGCTCAAAAATCCGCAACAAAATCTGCAACAAAAAAAAGCTGCGTTTCCGCAACGTGGGGCTTTAGCCTTAGGCTAAGGCCACACTGGACGTATTCGCAGCACTAAAGCGCTGCGTGAAGAACTGCTGCGTGAACAGATTGCAGTACTTTCCGCAGCGCTTTTAAGAGAAAGTTCACAGAGTTTTCCCTCTGTGGACTTTCTCGTAACATTATATCTACGGGAAAGCCGCCGGCGTTTCCGTAGATATAATTGACATGCTGCAATTTGCAAAGCCGCAACGATCTTTTCCGCAAAGTGGGGATGGGATTCGCATGGATCCCATCCACTTTGCCTGCACTGTACAATGCAGTGCTGTGGGCAAATCTCAGTGTTTCCAGTCTGTGGGGCTCCAGCCTTAGAGTAGCTTTGCTGTTCCGGTCTGACCATGGCTATAAGACATTTGTGAAAGAGTCAGAGTCAGGCTGTATAGAAATACAGAAGTCAAAGTCAGTGGCTTGACTCCAAAGCCAAATTCTACCATCCTAAAAAGTAAAACGAATTTTACAAATTTATGCCAACATAAAGTAGACTTATGATAAATGTGAAATTTGAATTATGTTGTGCGGTATGGCTAGGTGTCTTAGAAGCAGAGACATTCAGATTTTGAAAATTGCAAATTTTTCCACATTTTCTGTAAACTTTTTGACTTTTTTATCAAACAGATATACAATGCAGCATTAGCCATATGTTAAAGAGGACCTTTCACCATATCCGGGCACATGCAGTTTTATATACTGCCAGAAAGCTGACAGTGCGCTGAATTCAGCGCACTGTCGGCTTTCCCGATCTGTGCCCGGTGTGAAGAGCTTACGGTCCGGTACCGTAGCTCTTCTATGGTCAGAAGGGCGTTTCTGACCATTAGCCAGAGACGTCCTTCTGCCTCGCGGCGCCAATCGTGCTGTGCTGTGGAGCCGGGAGGAACGCCCCCTCCCTCTGCTCACACAGCTTGTCCGTAGACTAGTATTATCAGGAGCGGGAGGGGGCGTTCCTCCCGGCTCCACAGCACAGCGCGATTGGCGCCGCGAGGCAGAAGGACGTCTCTGGCTAATGGTCAGAAACGCCCTTCTGACTGTAAAGCGCTACGGTACCGGGACCGATAGCGCTTTACACCGGGCACGGATCGGGAAAGCCGACAGTGCGCTGAATTCAGCGCACTGTCAGCTTTCTGGCAGTATATAACACTGCCTGTGCCCAGATATGGTGAAAGGTCCTCTTTAAAGGGGTTGTCCCATCACAAGGATCCTATCTATACTGTTTGCTAATGTGAATGTAAGACTTTTCCTAAATACATTGCTTCAGCAAAACTGCTTTGTTTGGCCGCTATATTACTTTATTCATTTTTTTGGGACACATCCCTTGACTTATCTGGTCATAAGTCAAGTGATGTATCTGCTGCTCTGAGAGGGGAGGGAGGAGAGGCTAAGTGCACGGGAGCGAGCCTGGAGGGGGGGGGTAGTTTACCCTTTGGGGGGAAGGGGCCGCCAATACAGACCCGGCATCCGCTGTAATAGAGAGGCGAGATGCCGCTGGCCCTGCGTGCATGCTCATAGATGGTAAGATCAGTCTAGCCTTCACAATGCAAATACAGACCCGGCATCCGCTGTAATAGAGAGAGGCGGATGTTGGGTCTGTATTCACATTGTGAAGGCTAGACTGGTCTATGAGCGCGCACGCAGGGCCAGCGGCATCTTGCCGCTTGGCTTTGCATATGTGACCCCGCCCACCAATGACGCAACAAAGCCGGAAGACAGAAGATTTTATAGCAACGAAGACTGGTGAGTATGCGACGTGGGAATATCCCTTTAAGGCTTCATTCAGACTACTGAGGTGCAAAACTGGCATGAAAAATGTCTTTCACCGAAGGGGCTTCTATTTTCACGGATCCCGCATACTTTACGATGTATGGATGGATCTGTGAAAATGGACACAAATAGGAAATAACCTATATTTCATGAGAACAGACCGTCAAAATAGTTGTCATATGAACAGCGCCCATTCACTGACATTGAATTAAATGCTGCCATGTGACAACTGTTAAAAAAAACCAGACACGACATGGCCATTAATCACTGTCCTGTGAATGGAGATGAAGGCCCCTCGTTGCAGAAAAGCAGCGTTTTATGTTGCAGATTTTGTTGCGTTTCTTTGGGCCAAAGTCAGAAGTGGATTGAGCAGAAGGGAGAAGTATAAGCAACGTGGGGCATTAGTCTGTGACCATATACACCAATCCGGGTGACTGCGGAATATATCTGCATTTATTTATTGTGGATGTTGATCTTGAATAGAAATAGGAAAGTGCCATCCAACCAATATTATTTGTCCCTTTTCTTTCTTGCTATCTGGAGAGCTGACAGGTCCTTTTTAGGGCCCAAGGCCTTGTATCACAGAGGGCGGTCAGTAAATACATTTCAGCATTCTTTCCATAAAGCAAGCTGATGTAACATTGGGAGAACACCAAGTGTCTGCAGATGTGAACTTTGCTATGTTTTGTTCAAGCCAGAATAAAAAGTGGACTGTTGTTCACATTTCATACTCAGAAGAGCATTTAATATGATACTTTTCCATGAGATACAATCAGCATAAAATGTAGTATAATTATACAATTCCCAGAATATTGTTATCTTCTAAAGAGGATGTGAGGACAAGTCTACCTAAAATAACAATGACATCTATCCTGACTCCTGATGGGGAACAAAAGTTGTCAACGTGTCAAGGTTTTAGATGTTCAGGAATCCAAGCAAGATGTCCAATCTGAGAAGCTAAAAGAAGACAACAAATCCGAGGGGTGAGGCAAGAAGCAGAGTTCAAACATGGGAAACTGCTTCAAACAGACAGGCTATTGTAGAATATATTTTGTCATTTATCTCAGGGAGAATTGACTTTCCAGGCCCAATAGTTGTAGATGTCAGCTTCAGATGTTCTCCTGGGCATTGTGATGTCTGTTCTTTTTCTCCAGCTGGTGCACTGAAGTCTCTGCAGCTGGTGGACAGGGGCACAGGTTGGCGTCCTCTTTGCTTTTTAATAGGGTTCCATTTAGAAGCTCCATCGAGAAGAATAGTGTCTTATTCTTCTTATTTGCTTTGAATGATAGAGCTGTCAGCAACATGCAATGGGATGTACAATATGATGACCTTCTGAAGCAGTGGAGGACAATATGGCATCTTCGCCATCACATGCCTTTTATTTCATGACTGTGATTTCCTTGATGTATCTTTCCTCCACATACATTTGGAGGTCACTCATGTCATCAAGGTGTCTTTTCATCGATGATGGAAATCCCAGGAGCGAGATACAGTGAGATACATCAATTGATTTTATGTGGCTTTGCACAATGTTGGAATAAGCTTCCGAGGGGGTGCAGATAGGCTTGTTAGTTGCTTGATGAACATTTTAGAATTTAAAGGGCTTTGCCACTTTAACATTACATATGCACATGTATTGGATGCAGCTCAAAAAGACACTTTATTTATAACTTTATTACAGCTTCATCCTCAATGTTCTCTACTGTTGCCATATTGTTTATTACAGTGCTCTCCCTTGTTTGCACTGCAGTCCCAAAATAGCTGCCGATGAAGGGGCTCGTGATCAGACTCATCTATCAGCAACCTCTATTGAATAACTCAGCAAACACATGCACATTGTGATGGCCGTGTTATTCAGTTATCCCACTGATGAAAGAGTCTGGTAGCGTGCCCCGTCATCAGTAGCCATTTTGGGACCAGAGCTTAGCAGAGGAAACAAGAGTGAGCACTGTCATAAACAAGGGGGCAGCACTGCACAGTGGAGAACATTGTGGTTGAGACTATAATATAGATATACGCTACGTGGCCTCTGATCTTGGACCTTCTTCCGCTGCTCCCCCCCCCCTCCGTCTTTTGGATTTACTCTCCTTGGGGTCTGGCAGTTTAGCCTTTCCCTCCTGTTCTTGGCTTTTATTTGCCATGATCTTTGTTTGTATTGTACATGTTTAAAATCTCAATGAAGATTGCTGTTGAAAAAAAATATAGATATGCTAGTAAGTGGCTTAGTGTTCCATTTCCAGAAAAAGTATTGCTAAAGTAACCAATCCCTTTAATTTACTAATCCATGTATGCCAATTTTCAGGCACAGATGGATGTCAATGTGGAGGGGGGTTTTGGCCCAAGGCTCTTTCTTGCACCAAGGATGCACCACATCATTCCTTCTTTGCCTTACTCACCACTTTTTATGAAAATGAGCAGAGTAGGGTGTGGAACAAGGCTGGCCAGGGTGCAGACACCTTAGTCCAACCAGTGTACTACAGCTCACTCGAGAAAGTTATTGTGGGGCTAAGGCCCCACGTTGCGGAAACGCAGCTTTTTTGTTGCAGATTTTGTTGTAGTTTTTTGAGCCAAGAATGGCTACAAAAGGATTGGGAAATATATAGGAGGCTCTTATACATCTTCCTTCTGCTTAATCCATTTCTGGTTTTGGCTCAAAAAACCGCAGCAAAATCTGCAATAAAAAAAGCTGCATTTCCGCAATGTGGGGCCTCAGCCTGAATTATACCTGAAATCTAAGTCAGTTCCTTAGAGTGTACCTGTATACAGAGGCCTCTTAATAGGGGAAAGGCTTAAGACTGGCATACAGAACGCCAGTCTTAATAAATCCCACTTCACATACAAAATCCATAAGCCTATCTCTCACACTGCAGGCTCTCAGCAGTTGTCCTTCCACTCTGCGTAGTGACAGCCAAGATTGGTAAGTATGATGATGGGAGTACAGTAGGGACATGGATATGACTTCTGTTATTAGTTTATGTCATTCTGCACCCTTTTAAGACCATTTTACCTCGCTAAGAAATCCCTATAAAATAAATCAAGTGAAAAAACTTGCATAACAAATATAAGAATTTCATCCCGTAAATGGAAAAAAGTTGCTGCTTTAGATAAACATCATTCAGGGAGTTGAATCATGGCCTTTACCTGACCTGTGAGAGGAAGGGCTTAAATAAAAAAAAAGGTAGAAAAAACAGAGAATGTGTGAAATAAAAGGGGCGCGGAGCGTTGTTAGAGGGCAAGCACCAGCTGGAGACAGATGAAAATGCTCAGCTGTCTGTTCCTGCTTTTTATTATCACACAGCGCAAATGTATCACAAAGGTTCTGCCAAGGAGAAGAGGCTTTTCTCTCTGTAACAATAACTTAAGAGGTTGGAAAATGGCAGAGACCCTCAAGCTTTGGCCTAATTCTCCAGAGTGAGACAAGGGCCAGAGAACGGGGAGCTGTTTGTCTCACCCCTTGACACTGCCAGACAATAGGGAGGAATAATAAGCGCTGACAGCTCCACAAGTTACATTTAATTGGTTTCCTCTCTGTAAATATAAAGTAGTGCAGAACGCTAATAGTTCTTTATTTGTTATGTCATTACCTAGAAAAATGAAGCTTGTATACAGTTACAACATAATATAATATTGTATTGTATGCGGGAAAATTATGGAAGGGGAATTTATCAGGTCCTGGACTCCAGAATTCTGACATCAAAATATTGCAGGAAGATCAAATGAATATCAGATGGCAAAACGTCCTCTCCACAAAATGGGGTAAAAGGGTTGGATGACCCCTAAAGCTGGGACTGTTAGTTAAACATGGTTATATACTGTACATGTCATTTGTTATGTCGTGGTAAAACACATAGCTGTATATGCAATGTTGCTTTGTTTTCTTATAACCAAGGGTATTGGTGACGGTATGCCTACGTTCACATTTGCGCCAGAGTCTCCGTCGTAAAGTCCACCTAAAATCAGCAAAGGGAAAAGTCCTGCGCTGAAAATTTATCTCCCGCAGGTTTCAGTCTAAAAACGATGGACACCTTATAGTGACTGGAGTCCACGGGGTTCTGTATGTAACCGCTGTTTTAGAGGTCCCCTGACGGACCTGAACAACGAAGATGCAACACTAGTGTCAGACTAGCATAACCAGTTTCTACATGTTTATGCTCTTTTCAGATATGGCATGCATGTGGGAACTGTCAACAGATCAAGAAAAATAAACATTTATTTCAGAAAGTGGCAGAACAGGTTTTTGTGAATTTTTTGGGTTTATTTGGTCAAAAAGTTTGCAGCATTTTTGATTTTTTTACCGAAAAAGTTTGTATAAAAGAGGGAATGGTTATCCTGTTAGGGTAATGTAGATATGTTAGGGCTAGTTCAAATGGGCCAAAATGGTGCAGATTTTGAGGCAGAATCCGCCTCAAAATCCGCCTCCTCACAATGGAGTCCTATGTAAACCACTAGCGGAAAAAAGAAGTGGCATGACCTTTCTTCAGGTGGATTCCACCTGCAAAAACCAATGGGAGTCATTGGAAGGCGGAAAAGACCGCTAGCGGTTTTGGATGTGGTTTTCGGCACAAAACCGCTTCAAAAACCGCTAGCGGTTTTTTCAAGGTCCATACACTGTGCTGGAGAGAAAAAACAAAAAACTCCTCAAAAAACGCTCCAAAAAACGCCTCATGTAAAAAAAAAAAAAAAAAAACTCTTCAAAAAACCATTTCCTAATTACTGAAGTGGCTTTTTTCCTGACCAAATTCCTCGACACCTATCTACACATGAACTAGCCCTGAGGGTCCATTCACACGGAGGAAAATGGCGCTGAATTTGGTGCTGAATTTCAGCGCTGAAAAAAAACCTCCCATTGACTTCAATGGGTTCCTTTTTCTGCTAGCAGAATTTCAGCAGAAAAATCTGCTAGCAGAAAAAGGAACCCATTGAAGTCGATGGGAGGCTATTTTTTCAGCACCAAATTCAGTGCCATTTTCCTCCGTGTGAATGGACCCTTACAGTCTCACTTGAGTAAGCGGTGGTAGAGAAGAGCAACATCTCAGGAGAACAATGTTAACCCCTTGCTGACACCTTTCATACATGTGCTTTAGAGATGATATCCTCTCAGCAGGGACCTGGCAGCTGTATCGGTGATCAAAGACAATTCTAGTCAATGGCACCTGGCACTTCTCAGATAGCATAATAAGATGTGAGCCCAGCATATGAGAGGTTAGTTTTAAGAAGCTGAACACCCCTAACAGAAAGATTGCTTAAGCTATTGAGTTGCCATGTCACTGTTACAATCATAATAATATAGAGATTGTCCCATAGACCGTAGCACTGCAGTCTGTGGTATAATCAATCTAAGGCTAAGGCCCAACATAGCAGGCTGCACGAAAAACCGTGGTGGAAATGCATTGTGTTTTTTTGCCGCAGCGCTTTTCACACAAAGTCAGCAGTGGTTTTCTCTGCAGACTTTCTGCTTCCATTATACCTATAGGGAAACTGCTAGCGTTTCCGTAGGTATAATTCCCATGCTGCGATTTACAAACAGGTGGCCGTTTTGCAAATTGCAGCATTTCTGCTGCGTGTATTTTTCTGCAATGTGTGGATGGGATTCGCTAGAGCTGGCTTTAAATTATTTTTTGATTAATTGCCAGCCTTAGGACCCATATTTCCTATGTATAGCAGAAAATCTTGCAGACTGACAATTTGTAGGGACAAGTTTATCTCTTCTTTTCTTTGATCATTCTTTACTGGGTTTAGCGCTCCTTAATTAAAAATATATGTAAAAACGTGTGTTATAAGGCGACTCCATTTTTACTGGCTCAAGTTAATTTTTACCATTAATCTTCATTAAAGTTCTTTGTACAAGGAGATAACTTTATTTGGGAAATAGCCGAATTGTCTTTAATTTAGTTTATTGCAAATGTTTTTTAATAATAGGTTAATTAATGTAACATTTTTATTGAAAAATGTATATAGTGTTCTGTCAAGTTGCACTTAACAAACCCAGGCGGTTCTCTTCATTTTAGATATTAAAAAACAATATATCCCTCTAGAGTTGTTATGTTAAATATTGCTCTAAATTGCCTCCATTTCAGCATAGGCGGCTCTCAGAAGTAATATACGAGCTGTGCTGAGAGGCCAGGCTGACTGCGAGCGAGTAAAAATCTTTTTTGTATCTCGATTTATGTTGTGGGCAATTAAACTTTGCAGCTCCACTTATATAATGGTAAAAGTCTGATGTATAATAAACACAGGAAACGGCCTGTCTGTGTCGCCAGTAACTGCTAACATCTGGAGGCTGTCCCAGCACACCCCTAATCTGAGGTTTCACATACACCAGGTTGTCTCAAAACCAAAAATCAAACCTACACTTAGCCATGACCTATCATAAGTATTTTTTTTTTAACACAAAAAAATAAGAAGAAAAAACTCCTGACTTACGATCACCTTGTTCCACAAAGTCTTTAGGGTGCACAATCTTTCTATACGTATGTAGCAAGTCAGTTGAATAGAAGACTGCTCTCTGTCCGGACTTTGATAAAATATCACTTTTAATTCATCTTGTTAAAAATTACAGAAGAAGTACAAAAAAACGTGAAAAAAGCAGGAAATAGAAAAAAACAGAAAAGTGTCTACAACCACTAACGCGTTTCAGGACACGTATGTCCCTTAATCATAGCCATGGTAATATGCTCCAGTGTACATAGGAAAAACTGAGTATATATATATGCTTCCTGTATACCTTTCTACCTCATGTGTTCACAATTTATTGATTACGCTAGGTTCACACCTGCGTTCGGGTCTCCGTTCTGTGGTTTCCATCTTCTGCATGCAAGAATAGAGCTCAATAAATACATATGGCAAGCTACGAATTTTTCGCGGCACCCTTGTCTAGTTTCCCCAGTTGGGAATCGCTAGTTTAACCCCTTCCCGACATGCGCCGTAATAGTAACTAGTAATAGTCGGGTCTGTAACTATGGCGACCGCCCGGGAGCCGGGCGGCCGTCATAGCCGCCGGGTGTCTACTGCTTTAAGCAGTAGACAACCGGCTCTAATGCCTCCGATCGGTCCCCGGACCGATCGGAGGCATTAACCCCTCCGGCGCTGCTGTCAAAGGCGCCGGAGGCGCCATTTTCCCGGCGGCGCATGGGCGCCGCCATTTTGGCAGGGATCGCCGGCTCCTGGAGCATGCTCCAGGGCCGACGTCACGTTGCCATGACAGCCGGGAGCCTTGTTAAAGGCTCCCAGACGGTCTGCAAATTCTCTCTTTTGCAGGCTGGTGTATACAGCCTGCAAAAGAGATGATGATTTTTTGCAATGCATTGCAATGCATTAGCATTGTAATGCATTGCATTAGTGATCAGACCCCCTGGGGTTCAACACCCCTAGGGGGTCTAATAAATGCAAAAAAAAATAAAAAAAAAAGTAAAAAAAAATATAAAAAAATATAAAAAGTATTAAAAGTTCAAATCACCCCCCTTTCCCTAGAACAAATATAAAAGTAGTTAAAAACTGTGAAACATATACATGTTAGGTATCCCCGCGTCCGAAATCGCCCGCTCTACAAATCTATAAAAATATTTTTCCTGTTCGGTAAACGCCGTAGCAGGAAAAATAGTCAAAAGTGCCAAACCGCCGTTTTTTCACTGTTTTAATTCTGATAAAAATTTGAATAAAAAGTGATCAAAGCAATAACACTTCCCGAAAATGGTAGAACTAAAAAGTACACCTGGCCCCGCAAAAAAAGACGCCCTATGCATCCCCGTACACCTATGTATAAAAAAGTTACGGCCGTCGGAATATGGCGACTTTTAGAAAAAAAAAATTTTAACACCGTTTTGGAATTTTTTTTAGGGGTCAAAATGTAAATAAAACCATATAAATTTGGTATCCCTGGAACCGTACCGAAACACAGAATATAGGGGACATGTCATTTTGGTTGCACAGTGAACGCCGTAAAACCAAAGCCTGTAAGAAAGTCGCAGAAATGCATTTTTTCTTCAAATCCACCCCATTCTGAATTTTTTCCTGCTTCCCAGTACATTATATAGAATAATTAATCAATTATCAATTAATCAATAATTAATTGGCATCATGAAGAAAAAATTGTCCCGCAAAAATTAAGACCTCATATGGCTCTGGGAGTGGAGAAATAAAAAAGTTATGGGGTTTAGAAGGAGGGGAGTCAAAAACGAAAATCAAAAAATGCCATCGGCGGGAAGGGGTTAAAGGAACTCAAAACAGAGAAAATGCTAAAAATAACAAATATCCCAACAATTTCTTCCTCAATCACCTCATTTCTTTTGATCCTATTTTGATCCAATTGCAAATTAATTTAGAAAAATCTATAGAAAGATTCTCTCTCCTTCATCTCCTAATTCTGTGTCTGAATGTGAGATATCTGGTTGCAGAGACAGCCTCCCTCCTGTGCCTTGTCTGCAGTAGGCCACAAACATTGATAAGCCCAAACCCCTTGTTTCAACCCTAACCATTCCCTAGTCCCAAATGGAACTGAACAGCAAGAAATCACCCCGTGGGTTTCTGCAGGATTTGTACAATACAGTTTGTTCCCGAAAAATGCAGAAAATCCAGCAGACTGACAGGCTCGTATGGGGCCAAGTTCATCTCTTTACTAGAGATGAGCGAACAGTGTTCTATCGAACTCATGTTCGATCGGATATTAGGCTGTTCGGCATGTTCGAATCGAATCGAACACCGCGTGGTAAAGTGCGCCATTACTCGATTCCCCTCCCACCTTCCCTGGCGCCTTTTTTGCTCCAATAACAGCGCAGGGTAGGTGGGACAGGAACTACGACACCGGTGACGTTGAAAAAAGTAGGCAAAACCCATTGGCTGCCGAATACATGTGACCTCTAATTTAAAAGAACAGCGCCGCCCAGGTTCGCGTCATTCTGAGCTTGCAATTCACCGAGGACGGAGGTTTCCGTCCAGCTAGCTAGGGCTTAGATTCTGGGTAGGCAGGGACAGGCTAGGATAGGAAGGAGAAGACAACCAACAGCTCTTGTAAGAGCTAAATTCCAGGGAGAAGCTTGTCAGTGTAACGTGGCACTGACGGGCTCAATCGCCGCAACCCAGCTTTCCCAGGATCCTGAATGGAATACACTGTCAGTGTATTCCCGTATACCCGATATATACCCCGATACCCGTTCCAACGGTGTGCCCCCCCACCTTCACCCCAGAAATACCCTGCAAGTCCCCTAGCAATAGAATTGGGGCTATATACACTCACAATTTTTACTACTGGTATACAGTGCCATTGTCTGACTGGGAATTCAAAGAATATATTGGGAATACAAATACCCTCATTTCTTGCTACTGCCATATAGTGCCAGTGTCTGACTGGGAATTCAAAGAATATATTGGGGTTACGTGCACCCACAATTTTTACTACTGGTATACAGTGCCATTGTCTGACTGGGAATTCAAAGAATATATTGGGAATACAAATACCCTCATTTCTTGCTACTGCCATATAGTGCCAGTGTCTGACTGGGAATTCAAAGAATATATTGGGGTTACGTGCACCCACAATTTTTACTACTGGTATACAGTGCCATTGTCTGACTGGGAATTCAAAGAATATATTGGGAATACAAATACCCTCATTTCTTGCTACTGCCATATAGTGCCAGTGTCTGACTGGGAATTCAAAGAATATATTGGGGTTACGTGCACCCACAATTTTTACTACTGGTATACAGTGCCATTGTCTGACTGGGAATTCAAAGAATATATTGGGAATACAAATACCCTCATTTCTTGCTACTGCCATATAGTGCCAGTGTCTGACTGGTAATTCAAAGAATATATTGGGGTTACGTGCACCCACAATTTTTACTACTGGTATACAGTGCCATTGTCTGACTGGGAATTCAAAGAATATATTGGGAATACAAATACCCTCATTTCTTGCTACTGCCATATAGTGCCAGTGTCTGACTGGGAATTCAAAGAATATATTGGGGTTACCTGCACCCACAATTTTTACTACTGGTATACAGTGCCATTGTCTGACTGGGAATTCAAAGAATATATTGGGGTTATAAATACCCTCATTTCTTGCTACTGCCATATAGTGCCAGTTTCTGACTGGTAATTCAAAGAATATATTGGGGTTACGTGCACCCACAATTTTTACTACTGGTATACAGTGCCATTGTCTGACTGGGAATTCAAAGAGTATATTGGGAATACAAATACCCTCATTTCTTGCTACTGCCATATAGTGCCAGTTTCTGACTGGTAATTCAAAGAATATATTGGGGTTACGTGCACCCACAATTTTTACTACTGGTATACAGTGCCATTGTCTGACTGGGAATTCAAAGAGTATATTGGGAATACAAATACCCTCATTTCTTGCTACTGCCATATAGTGCCAGTTTCTGACTGGGAATTCAAAGAATATATTGGGGTTACGTGCACCCACAATTTTTACTACTGGTATACAGTGCCATTGTCTGACTGGGAATTCAAAGAATATATTGGGGTTATAAATACCCTCATTTCTTGCTACTGCCATATAGTGCCAGTTTCTGACTGGTAATTCAAAGAATATATTGGGGTTACGTGCACCCACAATTTTTACTACTGGTATACAGTGCCATTGTCTGACTGGGAATTCAAAGAGTATATTGGGAATACAAATACCCTCATTTCTTGCTACTGCCATATAGTGCCAGTTTCTGACTGGGAATTCAAAGAATATATTGGGGTTACGTGCACCCACAATTTTTACTACTGGTATACAGTGCCATTGTCTGACTGGGAATTCAAAGAATATATTGGGGTTATAAATACCCTCATTTCTTGCTACTGCCATATAGTGCCAGTTTCTGACTGGTAATTCAAAGAATATATTGGGGTTACGTGCACCCACAATTTTTACTACTGGTATACAGTGCCATTGTCTGACTGGGAATTCAAAGAGTATATTGGGAATACAAATACCCTCATTTCTTGCTACTGCCATATAGTGCCAGTTTCTGACTGGGAATTCAAAGAATATATTGGGGTTACGTGCACCCACAATTTTTACTACTGGTATACAGTGCCATTGTCTGACTGGGAATTCAAAGAATATATTGGGGTTATAAATACCCTCATTTCTTGCTACTGCCATATAGTGCCAGTTTCTGACTGGTAATTCAAAGAATATATTGGGGTTACGTGCACCCACAATTTTTACTACTGGTATACAGTGCCATTGTCTGACTGGGAATTCAAAGAGTATATTGGGAATACAAATACCCTCATTTCTTGCTACTGCCATATAGTGCCAGTTTCTGACTGGTAATTCAAAGAATATATTGGGGTTACGTGCACCCACAATTTTTACTACTGGTATACAGTGCCATTGTCTGACTGGGAATTCAAAGAATATATTGGGGTTATAAATACCCTCATTTCTTGCTACTGCCATATAGTGCCAGTTTCTGACTGGTAATTCAAAGAATATATTGGGGTTACGTGCACCCACAATTTTTACTACTGGTATACAGTGCCATTGTCTGACTGGGAATTCAAAGAGTATATTGGGAATACAAATACCCTCATTTCTTGCTACTGCCATATAGTGCCAGTTTCTGACTGGTAATTCAAAGAATATATTGGGGTTACGTGCACCCACAATTTTTACTACTGGTATACAGTGCCATTGTCTGACTGGGAATTTAAAGAGTATATTGGGAATACAAATACCCTCATTTCTTGCTACTGCCATATAGTGCCAGTGTCTGACTGGGAATTCAAAGAATATATTGGGGTTACGTGCACCCACAATTTTTACTACTGGTATACAGTGCCAATTTCTAACTAGGAATTCAAAATGCGCAAGGCTCCCGGAAAGGGACGTGGACGAGGCCGTGGGCGAGGTCGGGGGAATGGTTCTGGGGAGCAAGGTAGCAGTGAAGCCACAGGGCGTCCCGTGCCTACTCCTGTGGGGCAGCAAGCATTGCGCCACTCCACAGTGCCAGGGTTGCTTGCCACATTAACTAAACTGCAGGGTACAAACCTTAGTAGGCCCGAGAACCAGGAACAGGTCTTGCAATGGCTGTCAGAGAACGCTTACAGCACATTGTCCAGCAGCCAGTCAGACTCTGCCTCCTCTCCTCCTATTACCCAACAGTCTTGTCTTCCTTCCTCCCAAAATTCCGAAGCTTTACAGAACAATAACCCAAACTGTCCCTGCTCCCCAGAGCTGTTCTCCGCTCCTTTCATTGTCCCTCAACCTGCCTCTCCACGTCACGATTCCACGAACCTAACAGAGGAGCATCTGTGTCCAGTCTCCTCCATCTCCGTTCGATTTGGTGGTGGATGACCAGCAACCCACCCTCATCGACGATGATGTGACGCAGTTGCCGTCAGGGCATCCAGTTGACCGGCGCATTGTGCGGGAGGAGGAGATGAGACAGGAGTTGGAAGAGGAAGTGGTGGATGATGAGGACACTGACCCGACCTGGACAGGGGGGATGTCAAGCGGGGAAAGTAGTGTGGATGTTGAGGCAGGTGCAGCACCAAAAAGGGTAGCTAGAGGCAGAGGCAGAGGTCAGCAGCTTAGGCGAAGCCAGGCCACACCCGGAATCTCCCAAGATGTTCCAGTTCGTACCCAGCCCCGAAAAACTCCCACCTCGAGGGCACGTTTCTCGAAGGTGTGGAGTTTTTTCAAGGAATGCGCCGAGGACAGATATAGTGTTGTCTGCACAATTTGCCTCTCGAAATTGATTAGGGGCTCTGAGAAGAGCAACCTGTCCACCACTTCAATGCGCCGTCATTTGGAATCCAAGCACTGGAATCAGTGGCAGGCAGCAACGGCAGGACAAAGGCCGCCTGCCGTTCACGCCACTGCCACTGCCTCTGCCACTGCCTCTGCCTCTGCCACTGCCACTGCTGACTGTGCTGGCGATGCACTCCAGAGGACGAGCCAGGACACCACTTCATCTGCCTCCGCCACTTTGTTGACTTCTACCTCATCCTCCCCTGGTCCTGTCTTATCTCCTTCTCCTGCACCATCAAAGGCACCATCAGGCGTTTCTTTACAACAACCCACCATCTCTCAGACATTGGAGCGGCGGCAGAAATACACTGCTAACCACCCACACGCGCAAGCCTTGAACGCCAACATCGCTAAACTGCTGGCCCAGGAGATGTTGGCGTTCCGGCTTGTTGAAACTCCCGCCTTCCTGGACCTGATGGCAACTGCGGCACCTCGCTATGCCGTCCCTAGCCGTCACTACTTCTCCCGGTGTGCCGTCCCCGCCTTGCACCAGCACGTGTCACTCAACATCAGGCGGGCCCTTAGTTCCGCGCTTTGCACAAAGGTCCACTTGACCACCGACGCGTGGACAAGTGCATGCGGACAGGGACGCTACATTTCACTGACGGCACACTGGGTGAATGTAGTTGAGGCTGGGACTGCTTCCCAAACTGGCCCGGTGTACCTCGTCTCCCCGCCTAACATTCCTGGCAGGGACACGAGAAGAACACCCCCCTCCTCCTCCTCCTCTACCGCCTCCTCCTCCGCCACCGCCTCCTCCTCCGCCACCGCCTCCTCCTCCGCTGTTAGATTGACCCCAGCTATGAGTTGGAAACGTTGCAGCACTGGCGTTGGTAGACGTCAGCAGGCTGTGCTGAAGCTGATCAGCTTGGGGGACAGACAGCACACTGCCTCCGAGGTGAGGGATGCCCTCCTCGATGAGACGGCAATATGGTTTGAGCCGCTGCACCTGGGCCCAGGCATGGTCGTTTGTGATAACGGCCGGAACCTGGTAGCAGCTCTGGAGCTTGCCGGACTCCAACATGTTCCATGCCTGGCCCACGTCTTCAACCTAGTGGTGCAACGTTTCCTAAAGAGCTACCCCAATGTTCCAGAGCTACTGGTGAAAGTGCGGCGCATGTGCGCCCACTTTCGCAAGTCGACAGTAGCCGCTGCTAGCTTAAAATCTCTCCAGCAACGCCTGCATGTGCCACAACACCGGCTTTTGTGCGACGTCCCCACACGCTGGAACTCAA
The DNA here is from genome assembly GCF_031893055.1 of Leptodactylus fuscus. Taxonomy (NCBI): domain Eukaryota; kingdom Metazoa; phylum Chordata; class Amphibia; order Anura; family Leptodactylidae; genus Leptodactylus; species Leptodactylus fuscus. Next base: position 35,040,909 of record NC_134273.1, read on the forward strand.
CGTTTCAGATGTTGAATAGAGTGGTTGAGCAGCAGAGACCTTTGATGGAATACCAGCTACAAAACCCTAGGGTGCCACAAAGTCAGCTGCCTCAGTTTCACATCCATGAGTGGCCATGGATGAGAGACCTTTGTGACATCCTACGGGTCTTTGAGGAGTCCACAAGGAGGGTGAGCTCTGAGGATGCGATGGTGAGCCTTACAATCCCGCTCTTGTGTGTTCTGAGAGAATCCCTGATTGACATCAGGGATAACTCAGATCACACAGAGGAGTTAGGGATAGCATCCGATCCGTCACAGCTGGAGAGTAGGTCCACACATCTGTCCGCTTCACTGCGTTTAATGGAGGAGGAGGAGGAGGAGGAGGAGGAAGAAGAGTTGTCCGATGATGTGATGGTGATACAGGAGGCTTCCGGGCAACTTCGAATCGTCCCATTGTTGCAGCGCGGATGGGTAGACATGGAGGATGAGGAGGAAATGGAGATTGAACTTTCCGGTGGGGCCAGAGGAGTCATGCCAACTAACACTGTGGCAGACATGGCTGAGTTCATGTTGGGGTGCTTTACAACCGACAAGCGTATTGTCAAAATCATGGAGGACAACCAGTACTGGATCTTTGCTATCCTTGACCCCCGGTATAAAAACAACATCTCGTCTTTTATTCCGGTAGAGGGGAGGGCCAATCGCATCAATGCTTGCCACAGGCAATTGGTGCAGAATATGATGGAGATGTTTCCAGCATGTGACGTTGGCGGCAGGGAGGGCAGTTCCTCCAGTAGGCAACCAAGTTCTCACCGGTCCACACAAACGAGGGGCACACTGTCTAAGGTCTGGGACACCTTGATGGCACCCCCTCGCCAAAGTGCCGCCACGGAGGGTCCTAGTGTCACCAGGCGTGAGAAGTATAGGCGCATGTTGCGGGAATACCTTTCCGACCACAGCCCTGTCCTCTCCGACCCCTCTGCGCCCTACACGTATTGGGTGTCGAAGTTGGACCTGTGGCTTGAACTTGCCCTATATGCCTTGGAGGTGCTGTCCTGTCCTGCCGCCAGCGTCCTATCTGAGAGGGTGTTCAGTGCAGCCGGTGGCATCATCACTGACAAGCGCACCCGTCTGTCAGCTGAGAGTGCCGACCGGCTCACTTTGATAAAAATGAACCACCACTGGATAGAGCCTTCATTTTTGTGCCCACCTGTGTAAAGCACCCCAACATGAAACTCCATGTCTGTACTCAACCTCTCCAATTCCTCCGCATCCTCATACTCATCCACCATAAGCGTTGCACAATTCTGCTAATACTAGGCTCCCTCCAACATGATTTCCCCCAACTCTGCTGGTTAGAGGCTCCCTCCACCCTGATTTCCACCAACTCTGCTGGTTAGAGGCTCCCTCCACCCTGCTTTCCCACAACTCTGCTGGTTAGAGGCTCCTTCCACCATGAATTTGCCAAAACTGGGCTGTTTAGAGGCTCCCTCCACCATGAATTGGTCCAAACTGGGCTGGTTAGAGGCTCCCTCCACCATTAATTGGTCCAAACTGGGCTGGTTAGAGGCTCCCTCCACCATGAATTTGCCCAAACTGGGCTGTTTAGAGGCTCCCTCCACCATGAATTTGCCCAAACTGGGCTGTTTAGAGGCTCCCTCCACCATGAATTGGTCCAAACTGGGTTTTTTAGAGGCTCCCTCCACCATGAATTGGTCCAAACTGGGCTGGTTAGAGGCTCCCTCCACCATGAATTGATCCAAACTGGGCTGGTTAGAGGCTCCCTCCACCATTAATTGGTCCAAACTGGGCTGGTTAGAGGCTCCCTCCACCATTAATTGGTCCAAACTGGGCTGGTTAGAGGCTCCCTCCACCATTAATTGGTCCAAACTGGGCTGGTTAGAGGCTCCCTCCACCATGAATTTGCCCAAACTGGGCTGTTTAGAGGCTCCCTCCACCATGAATTTGCCCAAACTGGGCTGGTTAGAGGCTCCCTCCACCATGAATTGGTCCAAACTGGGGTTTTTAGAGGCTCCCTCCACCATGAATTGGTCCAAACTTGGCTGTTTAGAGGCTCCCTCCACCATGAATTGGTCCAAACTGGGGTGGTTAGAGGCTCCCTCCACCATTAATTGGTCCAAACTGGGCTGGTTAGAGGCTCCCTCCACCATTAATTGGTCCAAACTGGGCTGGTTAGAGGCTCCCTCCACCATGAATTGGTCCAAACTGGGTTTTTTAGAGGCTCCCTCCACCATGAATTTGCCCAAACTGGGCTGTTTAGAGGCTCCCTCCACCATGAATTGGTCCAAACTGGGCTGGTTAGAGGCTCCCTCCACCATGAATTTCCCAAAACTTGGCTGTTTAGAGGCTCCCTCCACCATTAATTGGTCCAAACTGGGCTGGTTAGAGGCTCCCTCCACCATGAATTGGTCCAAACTGGGGTTTTTAGAGGCTCCCTCCACCATGAATTGGTCCAAACTTGGCTGTTTAGAGGCTCCCTCCACCATGAATTGGTCCAAACTGGGGTGGTTAGAGGCTCCCTCCACCATTAATTGGTCCAAACTGGGCTGGTTAGAGGCTCCCTCCACCATTAATTGGTCCAAACTGGGCTGGTTAGAGGCTCCCTCCACCATGAATTTGCCCAAACTGGGCTGTTTAGAGGCTCCCTCCACCATGAATTTGCCCAAACTGGGCTGGTTAGAGGCTCCCTCCACCATGAATTGGTCCAAACGGGTTTTTAGAGGCTCCCTTCACCATGAATTGGTCCAAACTTGGCTGTTTAGAGGCTCCCTCCACCATGAATTGGTCCAAACTGGGGTGGTTAGAGGCTCCCTCCACCATTAATTGGTCCAAACTGGGCTGGTTAGAGGCTCCCTCCACCATGAATTTGCCCAAACTGGGCTGTTTAGAGGCTCCCTCCACCATGAATTTGCCCAAACTGGGCTGGTTAGAGGCTCCCTCCACCATGAATTGGTCCAAACTGGGGTTTTTAGAGGCTCCCTCCACCATGAATTGGTCCAAACTTGGCTGTTTAGAGGCTCCCTCCACCATTAATTGGTCCAAACTGGGCTGGTTAGAGGCTCCCTCCACCATGAATTGGTCCAAACTGGGTTTTTTAGAGGCTCCCTCCACCATGAATTTGCCCAAACTGGGCTGTTTAGAGGCTCCCTCCACCATGAATTTGCCCAAACTGGGCTGGTTAGAGGCTCCCTCCACCATGAATTGGTCCAAACTGGGGTTTTTAGAGGCTCCCTCCACCATGAATTGGTCCAAACTTGGCTGTTTAGAGGCTCCCTCCACCATGAATTGGTCCAAACTGGGGTGGTTAGAGGCTCCCTCCACCATTAATTGGTCCAAACTGGGCTGGTTAGAGGCTCCCTCCACCATTAATTGGTCCAAACTGGGCTGGTTAGAGGCTCCCTCCACCATGAATTGGTCCAAACTGGGTTTTTTAGAGGCTCCCTCCACCATGAATTTGCCCAAACTGGGCTGTTTAGAGGCTCCCTCCACCATGAATTGGTCCAAACTGGGCTGGTTAGAGGCTCCCTCCACCATGAATTTCCCAAAACTTGGCTGTTTAGAGGCTCCCTCCACCATTAATTGGTCCAAACTGGGCTGGTTAGAGGCTCCCTCCACCATGAATTGGTCCAAACTGGGGTTTTTAGAGGCTCCCTCCACCATGAATTGGTCCAAACTTGGCTGTTTAGAGGCTCCCTCCACCATGAATTGGTCCAAACTGGGGTGGTTAGAGGCTCCCTCCACCATTAATTGGTCCAAACTGGGCTGGTTAGAGGCTCCCTCCACCATTAATTGGTCCAAACTGGGCTGGTTAGAGGCTCCCTCCACCATGAATTTGCCCAAACTGGGCTGGTTAGAGGCTCCCTCCACCATGAATTGGTCCAAACGGGTTTTTAGAGGCTCCCTTCACCATGAATTGGTCCAAACTTGGCTGTTTAGAGGCTCCCTCCACCATGAATTGGTCCAAACTGGGTTTTTTAGAGGCTCCCTCCACCATGAATTTGCCCAAACTGGGCTGTTTAGAGGCTCCCTCCACCATGAATTTGCCCAAACTGGGCTGGTTAGAGGCTCCCTCCACCATGAATTGGTCCAAACTGGGGTTTTTAGAGGCTCCCTCCACCATGAATTGGTCCAAACTTGGCTGTTTAGAGGCTCCCTCCACCATGAATTGGTCCAAACTGGGGTGGTTAGAGGCTCCCTCCACCATTAATTGGTCCAAACTGGGCTGGTTAGAGGCTCCCTCCACCATTAATTGGTCCAAACTGGGCTGGTTAGAGGCTCCCTCCACCATGAATTGGTCCAAACTGGGTTTTTTAGAGGCTCCCTCCACCATGAATTTGCCCAAACTGGGCTGTTTAGAGGCTCCCTCCACCATGAATTGGTCCAAACTGGGCTGGTTAGAGGCTCCCTCCACCATGAATTTCCCAAAACTTGGCTGTTTAGAGGCTCCCTCCACCATTAATTGGTCCAAACTGGGCTGGTTAGAGGCTCCCTCCACCATGAATTGGTCCAAACTGGGGTTTTTAGAGGCTCCCTCCACCATGAATTGGTCCAAACTTGGCTGTTTAGAGGCTCCCTCCACCATGAATTGGTCCAAACTGGGGTGGTTAGAGGCTCCCTCCACCATTAATTGGTCCAAACTGGGCTGGTTAGAGGCTCCCTCCACCATTAATTGGTCCAAACTGGGCTGGTTAGAGGCTCCCTCCACCATGAATTTGCCCAAACTGGGCTGTTTAGAGGCTCCCTCCACCATGAATTTGCCCAAACTGGGCTGGTTAGAGGCTCCCTCCACCATGAATTGGTCCAAACGGGTTTTTAGAGGCTCCCTTCACCATGAATTGGTCCAAACTTGGCTGTTTAGAGGCTCCCTCCACCATGAATTGGTCCAAACTGGGGTGGTTAGAGGCTCCCTCCACCATTAATTGGTCCAAACTGGGCTGGTTAGAGGCTCCCTCCACCATTAATTGGTCCAAACTGGGCTGGTTAGAGGCTCCCTCCACCATGAATTGGTCCAAACTGGGGTTTTTAGAGGCTCCCTCCACCATGAATTGGTCCAAACTTGGCTGTTTAGAGGCTCCCTCCACCATTAATTGGTCCAAACTGGGCTGGTTAGAGGCTCCCTCCACCATGAATTGGTCCAAACTGGGTTTTTTAGAGGCTCCCTCCACCATGAATTTGCCCAAACTGGGCTGTTTAGAGGCTCCCTCCACCATGAATTGGTCCAAACTGGGTTTTTTAGAGGCTCCCTCCACCATGAATTGGTCCAAACTGGGCTGGTTAGAGGCTCCCTCCACCATGAATTGGTCCAAACTGGGGTGGTTAGAGGCTCCCTCCACCATTAATTGGTCCAAACTGGGCTGGTTAGAGGCTCCCTCCACCATGAATTGGTCCAAACTGGGCTGGTTAGAGGCTCCCTCCACCATTAATTGGTCCAAACTGGGCTGGTTAGAGGCTCCCTCCACCATGAATTTGCCCAAACTGGGCTGTTTAGAGGCTCCCTCCACCATGAATTTGCCCAAACTGGGCTGGTTAGAGGCTCCCTCCACCATGAATTGGTCCAAACTGGGGTTTTTAGAGGCTCCCTCCACCATGAATTGGTCCAAACTTGGCTGTTTAGAGGCTCCCTCCACCATTAATTGGTCCAAACTGGGCTGGTTAGAGGCTCCCTCCACCATGAATTGGTCCAAACTGGGTTTTTTAGAGGCTCCCTCCACCATGAATTTGCCCAAACTGGGCTGTTTAGAGGCTCCCTCCACCATGAATTGGTCCAAACTGGGGTGGTTAGAGGCTCCCTCCACCATTAATTGGTCCAAACTGGGCTGGTTAGAGGCTCCCTCCACCATTAATTGGTCCAAACTGGGCTGGTTAGAGGCTCCCTCCACCATGAATTGGTCCAAACTGGGGTTTTTAGAGGCTCCCTCCACCATGAATTGGTCCAAACTTGGCTGTTTAGAGGCTCCCTCCACCATTAATTGGTCCAAACTGGGCTGGTTAGAGGCTCCCTCCACCATGAATTGGTCCAAACTGGGTTTTTTAGAGGCTCCCTCCACCATGAATTTGCCCAAACTGGGCTGTTTAGAGGCTCCCTCCACCATGAATTGGTCCAAACTGGGTTTTTTAGAGGCTCCCTCCACCATGAATTGGTCCAAACTGGGCTGGTTAGAGGCTCCCTCCACCATTAATTGGTCCAAACTGGGCTGGTTAGAGGCTCCCTCCACCATGAATTGGTCCAAACTGGGTTTTTTAGAGGCTCCCTCCACCATGAATTTGCCCAAACTGGGCTGGTTAGAGGCTCCCTCCACCATGAATTGGTCCAAACTGGGGTTTTTAGAGGCTCCCTCCACCATGAATTTGCCCAAACTCTGCTGGTTAGAGGCTCAATCCACCCTGATTTTCAAAACAAATGTTGGTGCCAACCTCAACTTACTACAAGGGCCAAATTCACTGCTGGTGACAAGCTCTCCTCACTGCAAGTGCCAAATACACATGTTTCAAGGTGTTTTCCTACTGTCAGAGAGGTGGTATTGAGTGTGTAAAGTGTGTAGTTGTTAGGCTGTGATGTTGGGGTAATAGAGGGTCTTTGGTGTGTTAGATGCCCCCAGACATGCTTCCCCTGCTGTCCCAGTGTCATTCCAGAGGTGTTGGCATCATTTCCTGGGGTGTCATAGTGGACTTGGTGACCCTCCAGACACGGATTTGGGTTTCCCCCTTAACGAGTATCTGTTCCCCATAGACTATAATGGGGTTCGAAACCCGTTCGAACACACGAACATTGAGCGGCTGTTCGAATCGAATTTCGAACCTCGAACATTTTAGTGTTCGCTCATCTCTACTCTTTACCCTGTTTATTATTAATTTCCAGGTTTATTCTTTATTTAAGATTTTTTATATATGGAAAGACTCAAAAAATTTAAAATTCTGTTTATATACAACCTACTGTAAATAATTCTTCATATTATAGGATATTTGCCTGTTATAGCATTCCAGCAAGAAGACAAGTCCTGCAGGAAATATTCAATTAAACTATCTTTTACATTTGTAGTCCCCTGCTGCTCCAAGTTTCTGGTCATTTGACTTCGGTGATAACAAGACAGGAGTTGCCTTTGATATTAGAGAATATATCTGCTGTACTTTTTACTGGATGTAACCAGATAGTGAGGCATAATTCATATTTATAATATTATTTCTAGATTAAAGAGGACCTTTCGTCAGATTGGGCACAGGCAGTTCTATATACTTATGGAAAGCTGACAGTGCGTTGAATTCAGCGCACTGTTGGCTTTCCCGATCTGTGCCCCGGGTAAAGCGCTATTGGTCCCGGTACCGTAGCGCTTTATAGTCAGAAGGGCTGAATTCAGCACACTGTCAGCTTTCCAGCAGTATATAGAACTGCCTGTGCCCAATCTGATGAAAGGTCCTCTTTAATTCTGCTTCTGTTAGCTGCTTTTAGGGGCAGTTTTCTTTCCTTAGCTGCTAAGAGCAGATAGAAAAGTGCTTTATAGAAGCCACATGGACCATAAAACACAATAGACATGAGACAAAGAAGAACAGAAAATGTCAGGATTTTAGATTCATTTACAAATATAAATAGTGAAAATTAATAATATCACCAAAATGTGTTACAAATATGCATTGTACGTAACATAAAAACATGATAGGGCATTTTCTGATGACACATTCCTTTTAAAGGAATTACAGTTCTAGGCAAGGAGGTCGGGGAAGGAGAAACATAAAAAAAAAAAAAAAAACGCCCAGCGGTCACAGGGAAGGACAATGTATCAGAAGTCTTCTTTTTGCTCTGAAAACATAAGGGGCAACACTTTCAAGGATACTTCCCATAGCCAGAGACCACCATCTGCTCACTGGTTTCCGGTATGTTGTTGCACAGTCTTCCCATCTTGTACTCCAGTCCAAGTTCCTTGAAGCTCCATAGTCAGGCTTGAGTCACTGCAGCTTAGATCCATTCAAATGAATAGGAGCTGTTCTGTAATACTAGGACAGAGCTGTCTGCTTCCTGATCCATTCTCTGTGTATCAGCTGCTGAGACCTACTGATCGATGGGGGTGTCAGATGTCAGAAACATAAGAATCTTATATTAATAACCTATTCTTAACATAAGACATCAATATTTTTACCCTGGAAACAGTGTGTAAACAAATTTGGCAGTGTTATTTGGACATATTACAGCGAAGCTTTTTTATATGCAGTATGATTGTACTATGTTTCCTGCACATGATGCTCCATAAGCAAAACATAAGCAGAAGGTTATCGTGCGGGCCACCATCCATCCTAAGGATGACCCTAAGAAGTTTTTCTACTGAGATTTATAAAAGTCTTCATATCCTTGTGAAGAATAAATACTATTACTATTTGTCCTACACAATACTTGGTAATGTAGCTTGCATGGCAATGCATTGTAATGTGATGCAGTAAGAGCAGAGGTAGACGAGTTATGGGCTTCAATTAGGGATTGCAGAGGCATTTAATTATTGCTCAGTGACAGCCGGGCCTGTTTAACGGTGTCACCGAAACTGATGCAGGAAGAAATAAGTGGTGCATTATTTGTGCGCACACAGCACTTCCAGCATCTGTGCCATTCACAGGGCCAATAAAACTTTGCTGACATCAGTATTAAGCTGTACATCAGTCTGAAGCACACTACTCAATAGCAGGCCTCTACTTGCATTATTTGCTGAACAGCTTTGATAGATTTACTCACAAGTAATAATATTTTAATTTCAGTGTCAATATTTTATATAGATTTTGACACAAACTATTACATGGTATGACAGTACAAAATCCTATCTAACTATACCCAATTAAAACATGGTAGCCTTGGCATTCATTGTTATAGTCAGTCTCTATTAATGGGATTTTCATATTAGGTACTGATGACCTATTCTTAGGATACGTCATCAATGTCTGATCATTGAGGGTCCAGTACCTGGGACCCCCAGCATCCATTTGAAGAGATCACAAGCAGAGTACTGTAATCTCTTCACAGAATATAAAGAACAGCACCATACACTGTGTAGGGGCTGTGCAGGGTTTTGCACTTTAACCACATTCATTTGAATGGGAAGAGCTGACCACATGATGGACGAATTTGACATCACTGATCTTTGAAGTAGGAGCGGAGATCACCCAGGTGCCGCTGCTTGAGGACCTGATCTGTGAGAGTCACAGGTGTTGGACCCCCACAGATCAGACATTGATAGGTCATCAGTTCAGCTAAATCCACATGAGTTGGTTCAGCTGCAGGATGTCCACAGTAGAACAGCACACAGTAGAACTGTGCACTGCAAGAGCCAATTTGAGGCTGGGGGGCCCCATGTAGTGTAAACAACACAATATGGCGGCGGTGGAAAAGCCACCTGTAAAGTGGATGCGGTACTATTCCGTTATCGGGCCAGCAGCAGCGCATTTCAGCACCAGCTTTCGGGACAGCAGTTCAGTTCAGCAGCGGGAATTACAATGACATCCGAGGACTGCTGGCCCGATGCTTGTGCCCAGTAGCCAGTACATCAATGACCCCCCCTCCATCTCCTCCTCCTTCCAGTGCTGCCCCCAAGCTCTCCTTACATCTACCCCGTACCCTCTCCCCGCCACATGACTAAGCCGATGCTGGCCCGATGATAGAGGCTGTGCTTGTGTGTAGTAGGCAGTACATCGATCGATGCCCTCATCCTCCTCTTCCTTCCAGTGCTGCCCCCCAGCTCTTCTTACATCTGCCCCGTACCCTCTCCCTGTAATAGGCCTCACCGTAAATCTTGAGCAATGAATGCTACTAGATAGCCGCCGGACGCTGCAGAAAGTTTGTCCCTCCGGCTCGCTGTAGCTCACCGTTCCTATAGTCGGCGTGTTTCTTGTCAGGGCCTGGATTGAGCCCCGGTGTCTTTCCTTTCGGTCTCGGTACTAGCGCTGAGGTGAGGCCTAGTCGTGTGGCGGGGAGAGGGTACGGGGAAGATGTAAGGAGAGCTGGGGGGCAGCACTGGCAGGAGGAGAAGGATGGGGGAGGGGGGTCATCGATGTACTGGTTACTGGGCACAAGCATCGGGCCAGCAGTCCTCGGATGTCATTGTAATTCCCGCTGCTGAACTGCTGTCCCGAAAGCTGCTGCTGAACTGCGCTGCTGCTGGCCCGATAACGGAATAGTACCGTGGATGCAATCTAGGCTAATCCCATCCACACATTGTAGAAAAATATCCTTAGTGGAAATGCTGCAATTTCAAAAACGGTCACATTTTTGTAAATAGCAGGATTTCAATAATAACTATGGAAAAGCTGGCGTTCTGTATAGATATAATAGGGACAGAAAGTCTGTAGAAGAAAATTTTTGCACCACATTTTTTTCTGCAGCACTTTTTGGCTGTGGCCGCTGAAACAGATAAGTTATGCCGCAACTTTTACCTGCAATTCCCAGGCAGCTGACCGAGCCTTTGCATTTCACAGGTTAAAAACCATAGCTAGACCTGCAGCAATAGTTAAAGGGACCCTGCAGTGCAGTTGCAGGCAGCTTGTTATATAGAAGAAGGAGCTGAGCCGACTGATATATCACTTTGTGGGAAAGATTTTGTATTTGTTCATTGAAACCTCTGCTCTCTCTATGTGATCAAGGACATGACAGCCATCTTGACTTTATAGCAAAGAAAGAGCAGACGCTTTAATGAATAAAATATAAGTTAGATTTCCCCATAAATCTATATATTAATCTGCTCAGCTCCTCCTGGCCTATAAGATGCTGCCTGCAGTTTGCACTGCATTTTCCTGGTGACAGGTTCCCTTTAATATTGGACATCATTCAGTCCAGGGATTTGTGGTCTCATTGCACAGGGTACTTAAACAGCGAGTACAGATTATTTTGTTATATTATATTCCTTCCTGTTTCTAGACTTTGTGAAAAATATCAACCTCTTGGCTGGAAAATCTGTTTTACGAATAGACATTTTAATAATGTGATCTGGATGTGACTTACCTAATCTGTAAAATATGCATGTCAGGGTTGTATAACGTTATGAAGTTATAGATCATTATTGGAGTGATTAAATATGAAAATAATGAATTTTTTTGCACATGTGACAACCCACGGATTAAAAACGAGGAGCACTAATTAAAAATTAGACAGGCAGAAATGCACCAGAGCAGAATTAACAGCCACATTGTAATTAGGTCTAGTAGTAATTACCTGTAATTATCTACAATGTGGCCCACAAGAAATGAACGCCTTCAAGATGTGCAGCAAAAACCTGTACGTATAGAGAGCAGAGAGAAGCCTGCAAGAACTAAGAGGAGCATAATAATAAAACCACACACAGTGACTGACTGACGCATAGAGTCGCCGGCTGACAGCCACTGACCTTTTGGCTTGTGTTTTCCATCCAGCTGGGAGGGCGAGTGCGTGGACAGACTCTCTGATGAGATTTCAGCTTGATCTTGAAGGCAGCTCTGTCAACCAGAAGGCCAGGACACACTTCCTCAAGGTTATGGAAGTCTTTGGAAAACAGTTTAACTAATAAAAGCCCTGAAGAGATGCAGGTAGCACAGATCCATATATTGGTTTTGTAATGAATGAATCAAGTTGGCACAGACATGCAGGTAAAATGTCTGATCTCATAGGTAATAAATAACATTCAGACCAATTAGCAGAACCTCGGCATGACAAATCTGCCAGAAAATGCAAAACACTCACTAAATTTAGTGGTCACGATGTCCAGCAAAAACTAAACAGAAATCTGTCATGGGTGGCATTGCAACAGAGAACATAAAATATCAGAATATATTTGTGTATGTAGTGTTATTGTAAGAACTGCAATAACAGTGTGTGATTAAGGCCCGGTTCACATCTATGGTCGGTATTCTTTTCGGGGAGTCCGCATGGGGAGCGCCCAAATGGAATACCGAACGCATTGGCAAACATGAGCTTATGAACGCACACAGACCCCATAGATTATAATGGGATCCGTGTGTTTTCCACGCAGTGTCTGCACAGAACATGCAGACAGAAAAGTACTTCATGAGCTACTTACCTGTCCACATGACTCATGCGGACTCCCCACGGAAAGCACACGGACCCCATTATAGTCTATGGGGTCTGTGTGCTTTCACTGCTCACCGCTTGTCAAAGCGTTCGGTATTCCGTTTGGGGGATCCAGTTGTTTTATATAACAGCAGTGCCCATACGATATAGTAATAAAGTACCAGTTGTCTTATATAACAGCAGTACCCATACAATCCGCATAGTGCCGGTTGTTATATATCACAACACTGGTTGTATTATATACCAGAAGTAACATATGATACAGTACCAGTTGTTTTATGTAACAGCAGTACCCATACAATCCGCATAGTGCCGGTTGTTATATATCACAACACTGTTTGTATTATATACCAGCAGTAACATATGATACAGTACCAGTTGTTTTATATAACAGCAGTGCCCATATGATACAGTACCAGTTGTTTTATATAACAGCAGTGCCCATACAATCCGCATAGTGCCGGTTGTTATATATCACAACACTGTTTGTATTATATACCAGCAGTAACATATGATACAGTACCAGTTGTTTTATATAACAGCAGTGCCCATATGACACAGTACCAGTTGTTTTATATAACAGCAGTGCCCATATAATACAGTACCGGTTGTTTTATATAAGAGAAGTGCCCACATGATATAGCACTGGTTGTTTTACATAACAGCAGTTCCCATACAATATAGTACCAGCTGTTTTATATAACAGCAGTGCCCATATGATATAGCACTGGTTGTATTATATACCAGCAGTAACATATGATACAGTACCAGTTGTTTTATATAACAGCAGTGCCCATATGATATAGCACTGGTTGTATTATATACCAGCAGTAACATATGATACAGTACCAGTTGTTTTATATAACAGCAGTGCCCATATGATACAGTACCAGTTGTATTATATACCAGCAGTAACATATGATACAGTACCAGTTGTTTTATATAACAGCAGTGCCCATATGATATAGCGCTAGTTGTTTTATATAACAGCAGTGCCCATATGATATAGCACTGGTTGTTTTACATTACAGCAGTGCCCATACAATATAGTACCAGCTGTTTTATATAACAGCAGTGCCCATATAATATAGCACTGGTTGTATTATATACCAGCAGTAACATATGATATAGTGCTAGTTGCTATATATAACAGTGCCCATACTGTAATACCTGCATAAGACCTGATGCATACCGCCACTCTACCCTTCTATTTGAGCTTGAGTATATTTTAGTAGTGCATGTTAAATCCCCTGTCGTCCTCCATGCTCTTCTGGAAGACTGGAATATTCCAGAAGATATAAATTATACCTTTCATAGAGGATCTGGAAAATATTAGAGAGACATCGCATCTGCCCTGTTGCAGGATTTGAAGAACAGCTGGAGAATAGTGAAATATTATGTGACCCTCTAAACACCCAGTATGATAATCCAAAACTATGAAGCATTAGTACACAGCAGGAACACGATCTGCTATGTCTTTGCCTTGGGTGCAGAAACATTGTGTAATTTCTGTTCTTAAGAGAATATATTACACGTCTTTCTTGTTTCATTTTCTTCTCTCCAGTGATAACCGCTATTTCTGTCGTCCAACAGGATGTACATTTAATTAACAAAATGCTGCAATTGCCAAGTAGTATCTCAGCGACTTGGCTCATTCATTACCCTGCACAAAAGCAAAAGAAAGACTAAATAGATCTTAAATATTATAATTAGGAAAAAGCAGATTTGCAGCCAGAGTAAAGGAGAGCAGGCAAGCACATAGCTAATTTCATGCTTGAGAGTCTTCAGCAGAAACACAAAAAAACACGAATACTACAGCCAAAGAATAAACCGTCATTACAGCGCTAAGTGAGAAAACATATTTCCCCGAGAGGCTCTGACTTCCACAATAAGGCCTGCTAATCCTATTATGAAAATGGGCATTTTCCGCATTAAAGTCTAAGAATGTAAATCGGACTTAACTTAGCTGTAAGTGATATTATTGACTCATCCCTTATTCCTATTTGATTGGAAATAATATAGTTTGTAAGGTGATGAAAATACTTACTGCGTTTAATGGCTGTGAGCCCAGTAATGCATCTGTGTGCTTGGCATATCAGAATATTACATATCATTGCGCTACAGATTGATTCAGAGAAGTTGGAGGCTTGGGCGGAGAAGTAGCAAATGAGCTTTAACATAGATAAATGTAAGGTTATGTGCTTGCGATGGGAAAACAAATGTCATCATAACATAGAGAAAAGAAAATACTAGTTACAAGTGACACTGAGAAAGACTGAACTGTAGCAACCAGTGCCAGGGAGTGGCTGCCAAGGCAGATAATATAATGGAGTGCATCAAAGTGGATGTAGATGTATATGAACAATTGTTTTACAAAGATTTGGGTGCAGGGGGTCACACGGTGGCTCAGTGGTTAGCACTGCAGTCTTGCAGCGCTGGAGTCCTGGTGTTCAAATCCCACCAAGGGCAAAAAACCATCTGCAAGGAGTTTGTATGTTCTCTCCGTGTTTGCATGGATTTCCATCCCATATTCCAAAGACATACTGATAGGGAAAATGTACATTGTGAGCTCTATGTGGGGCTCACAATCTACATTAAAAAAAAAGAAAATAAAAAAAAAGATTTGGGTGCAAAGTTCCAAGATAAACATAATGGAACTGGAGCAAATTCGGAGGTAGGTGACCAGATTGTAAATAGAATAGGTGGTGTGCAGTACCAAGAAAACTTAGGGGTGACCTACATACTCTTATATCAATGGTCTGTACAGATACAGTACAGCGTAGCAAGTGGCATGCCTCTGGGATCTTTTGGCTATGATCAGCTTCACCCAGTGCACACAAGGTTGGTCCATTCAAGCAAATCTTTGTATTATAGAACCAAAGGGAAACTACCATTCAATTCTGAAGAGCCCAGCTACCTTATTGACTTACCCTAGATTCACACTAGGATTCTGGTTTACATTCTTGGGGACCCAAAAACCTATCCACTTAAAAAGCAGTTATCCTCGCGGACCCCATAGACTATGATTTGGTCCGCCCAGTTTCTGACAGAAATTAGCAGAGAGAAAAGTGGAATGGGGGATGGAGTCTCTGAACGCTATTGTGAACTGACACTTAAACTTAGACTTCTATGGACTGTGTATGTAAACTACACCTTTAGTGAGCTGCTAACTTGTCTTCACTGAACACAGATTTGGGGATTGGGATTAAGTGATTGATGCAGGATACGGGTGGGGGGAGTGGCTAATAAATGAAGGGACCACCTTTCATTGATCATTTCATTGAATCTGAAGTGCAGGCAGCCCATAAGTTGGTAGAAGTCCAGGTCTGGGAAAGTGGAACCCACTTATATGTATTACTTATTAGAGTTGTCACAGAATCAATTTTATAGCGCGCGTACTAAGTTGACATATATGAGAGGTAAACTTTATAGAGTAACTTCACAAGAATCCACGAACTGCATGTTCCGGCCTTAGTATAATGAATGCCTCTCAGCTACAGTGATTAATGTGTTCCATTAATCACTGCTCTCCGTATCCTTAATTGGTTAATTGGTTGACATTAAAAACTCCAGGCAAATTAATTTATCATGGGGTCATATTACCAGCAGAATCTGAAACCGCCATTGAGAACATAATTACTGAATGCATAAGTATAAGCAAAAGGTCAAATGTCACATTTATCCAGATAATAAAGTTTGCTATTTTGCAAGCTAAGGACAAAAACACCCAGGGGTTAAAGAAAATGTGAGGCAAAATTCTGTCTGTTTATGTAAACCTGAAGTCATAAATTATATATGACATAATCTATATGGAAAGTGTACGCTAAGGCCCCATGCAATACGTTTTCCTCTGCGGACTTTCTGTTACAATTATATCTATGGGGAAACCGCTGGCGTTTCCTTTGGTATAATTGACATGCTGTGATTTCCAAAACTGCACCGGTTCTGGAAATCGTGGCGTATCTGCACGGC
Source organism: Leptodactylus fuscus (assembly GCF_031893055.1). Lineage (NCBI taxonomy): Eukaryota > Metazoa > Chordata > Amphibia > Anura > Leptodactylidae > Leptodactylus > Leptodactylus fuscus. The sequence goes on from NC_134273.1 coordinate 35,056,917, forward strand.
GGTTTTTATCACAAAGTGGGCATGGGATTTTCTAGAATCCCGTCCACTTTGCCCTTACTGTAAAATACCACGATTTTTCCTGCGATGTTTCCGTCGTCAGCAAATCGCAGTGTTTCGTCCCATGGGGCCGCGCCCTAAAGGTGTTTACAGCATGTAAAAAAGTCATCCTTACAGCAATGTAATGAGGCATTACCCTTAAGATTATGCCAAACACTGCAGTCTAAGAATCCAGGTAGCTTGTTCTGTGATTCCGCATCATGGACAACCTATTTAGTCTTACACAGTTTATTCACATAAGCATATTTCATGTCCATGACTCTCTGTAACCATTGTAACAACATCTCTGCATTTTATTATGGCCTTGTACAATATTAATTTCTAATATATTTATACTTGTTTTGACATATTTTTATGTCTTACAGTCCTATGAAAAAGTTTGGGCACCCCTATTAATCTTAATCATTTTTAGTTCTAAATATTTTGGTGTTTGCAACAGCCATTTCAGTTTGATATATCTAATAACTGATGGACACAGTAATATTTCAGGATTGAAATGAGGTTTATTGTACTAACAGAAAATGCGCAATATGCATTAAACCAACATTTGACCGGTGCAAAAGTATGGGCACCCTTATCATTTTATTGATTTGAATACTCCTAACTACTTTTTACTGACTTACTGAAGCACAAAATTGGTTTTGTAACCTCAGTGAGCTTTGAACTTCATAGCCAGGTGTATCCAATCATGAGAAAAGGTATTTAAGGTGGCCAATTGCAAGTTGTTCTACTATTTGAATCTCCTCTGAAGAGTGGCATCATGGGCTACTCAAAACAACTCTCAAATGATCTGAAAACAAAGATTGTTCAACATAGTTGTTCAGCGGAAGGATACAAAAAGCTGTCTCAGAGATTTAACCTGTCAGTTTCCACTGTGAGGAACATAGTAAGGAAATGGAAGACCACAGGGACAGTTCTTGTTAAGCCCAGAAGTGGCAGGCCAAGAAAAATATCAGAAAGGCAGAGAAGAAGAATGGTGAGAACAGTCAAGGACAATCCACAGACCACCTCCAAAGAGCTGCAGCATCATCTTGCTGCAGATGGTGTCACTGTGCATCGGTCAACTATACAGCGCACTTTGCACAAATAGAAGCTGTATGGGAGAGTGATGAGAAAGAAGCCGTTTCTGCACATACGCCACAAATAGAGTTGCCTGAGGTATGAAAAAGCACATTTGGACAAGGCAGCTTCATTTTGGAAACAAAAATTGAGTTGTTTGGTTATAAAAAAAGGCGTTATGCATGGCGTCCAAAAAGAAACAGCATTCCAAGAAAAACACATGCTACCCACTGTAAAATTTGGTGGAGGTTCCATCATGCTTTGGGGCTGTGTGGCCAATGCTGGCATCGGGAATCTTGTTAAAGTTGAGGGTCGCATGGATTCCACTCAGTATCAGCAGATTCTTGAGAATAATGTTCAAGAATCAGTGACGAAGTTGAAGTTACGCCGGGGATGGATATTTCAGCAAGACAATGATCCAAAACACCGCTCCAAATCCTCAGGCATTCATGCAGAGGAACAATTACAATGTTCTGGAATGGCCATCCCAGTCCCCAGACCTGAATATCATTGAACATCTGTGGGATGATTTGAAGCGGGCTGTCCATGCTCGGCGACCATCTAACTTAACTGAACTTGAATTGTTTGTCCAAAATACCTTTATCCAGGATCCAGGAACTGATTAAAAGCTACAGGAAGCGACTAGAGGCTGTTATCTTTGCAAAAGGAGGATGTACTAAATATTAATGTCACTTTTCTGTTGAGGTGCCCATACTTTTGCACCGGTCAAATTTTGGTTTAATGCATATTGCGCATTTTCTGTTAGTACAATAAACCTCATTTCAATCCTGAAATATTACTGTGTCCATCAGTTATTAGATATATCAAACTGAAATGGCTGTTGCAAATACCAAAATATTTAGAACTAAAAATGATTAAGATTAATAGGGGTGCCCAAACTTTTTCATAGGACTGTATATGAATTTTCAATGCTATGCAAAATCCCCTTGATTGTGTTTACATGTAAAATGAGTTTTCATGATGTGGAAGCACGGCTGGAGTTTCACGCCTGGATTCTTAGATGGCAGTGTTAGTCATATCACAAAGGTTAATGCTTCAGTACACGGAACAATTTCTAGGGTTCAATTGTGTGGAATCGTCTTTAAAAAAAAGTGTTGTGAATAATATTCTGAACGTTTGTCTGGCTTAGTTCCAATGTCCACAGCACTGGACTAGAGCGTGGGAGGAAAGTTACTCAGATCCTTATGCTTGCCCATTTTTCCTGCTTCCAATACGTCAACTTGAAGAATTGACAGTTCACCTGCTGGCTAATATTTCCCACACCTTGACAGGTGCCAGTGTCAGTGATTTTAATGCTAAGCCTATCCTTGGGCGCTACAGGAAGCCAGAAATATCATTTCAAGTCTATTCTTGACTATATAGCGGATTGTTAGTTATTCCAAAGAAGACAATATAAGAGGAGGAATAACACAAGTGCCTATACAGCGCTGCGGAATATGTTGGCGCTATATAAATAAAATTTATTATTATTAATTTATTATTATTATCTAGTCATAAAGCTTGGCATAATGGAAGTATATTTAAAGAAATGAAAATGTACATCTATAATAATTCATTTGATAAATTATATATGAAATGCAAACGCCCAAGGCTACACTAGTGTTGTGTAGCCATTCAGGGACTTGGTCCCCCATTCCGCTTAAGAAATGCAGAGAAAAAAGTCCTGGTGGAAACTCAACAGACCCCATTATAGTCTATTTCTGGAAACCGCATCTTAAGTGAATAGGGTTTCTGTTTTTCGGGTCCCAAGTGGATCCAAAGAACGGAAACCTGAACACTAGTGTGACCCTAGTGTAAATGCAAAAGAATGTATTCTGTGCCAAGTCATTTTTGTGACTATTAATTAAAATAAGTTGATCAGTAAATTAGGAGCAATGACCCCAATAACCAAGTGCATGTAATAGTGCTAGACAATTCTGCGCAAGCGCGTCCATTACCTACTCTGTTACGCACATATCATTACTTGAACATACCAGTATGGAAGCTCAGTGTCTACAGCATGATGAATCTTTTATGTTCAAATACATGTTGACGCAATGTATGCCATTGCTTTATCAAACACTGTGATATCTTGCAACTGAAAATGCAGGCTATTACAGTTCAGTTCATTCTTGATGTAGTATGCCCATACAGGGTGATATATAAAGGGGAAACTGTTCATTTCTGACTGCACATAACATGTTATAGAGCAAGAGGAGCAGAGCAGGTTGATGTATAGGTTGCCTTTGGAGTCCAGTGGGCGGTCCTGCTTGTGATTAACAACTACACTCACCGGCCACTTTATTAGGTACACCATGCTAGTAACGGGTTGGACCCCCTTTTGCCTTCAGAACTGCCTCAATTCTTCGTGGCATAGATTCAACAAGGTGCTGGAAGCATTCCTCAGAGATTTTGGTCCATATTGACATGATGGCATCACACAGTTGCCGCAGATTTGTCGGCTGCACATCCATGATGCGAATCTCCCGTTCCACCACATCCCAAAGATGCTCTATTGGATTGAGATCTGGTGACTGTGGAGGCCATTGGAGTACAGTGAACTCATTGTCATGTTCAAGAAACCAGTCTGAGATGATTCCAGCTTTATGACATGGCGCATTATCCTGCTGAAAGTAGCCATCAGATGTTGGGTACATTGTGGTCATAAAGGGATGGACATGGTCAGCAACAATACTCAGGTAGGCTTTGGCGTTGCAACGATGCTCAATTGGTACCAAGGGGCCCAAAGAGTGCCAAGAAAATATTCCCCACACCATGACACCACCACCACCAGCCTGAACCGTTGATACAAGGCAGGATGGATCCATGCTTTCATGTTGTTGACGCCAAATTCTGACCCTACCATCCGAATGTCGCAGCAGAAGTCGAGACTCATCAGACCAGGCAACGTTTTTCCAATCTTCAATTGTCCAATTTCGATGAGCTTGTGCAAATTGTAGCCTCAGTTTCCTGTTTTTAGCTGAAAGGAGTGGCACCCGGTGTGGTCTTCTGCTGCTGTAGCCCATCTGCCTCAAAGTTCGACGTACTGTGCGTTCAGAGATGCTCTTCTGGCTACCTTGGTTGTAACGGGTGGCTATTTGAGTCACTGTTGCCTTTCTATCAGCTCGAACCAGTCTGGCCATTCTCCTCTGACCTCTGGCATCAACAACGCATTTCCGCCCACAGAACTGCCGCTCACTGGATGTTTTTTCTTTTTCGGACCATTCTCTGTAAACCCTAGAGATGGTTGTGCGTGAAAATCCCAGTAGATCAGCAGTTTCTGAAATACTCAGACCAGCCCTTCTGGCACCAACAACCATGCCACGTTCAAAGGCACTCAAATCACCTTTCTTCCCCATACTGATGCTCGGTTTGAACTGCAGGAGATTGTCTTGACCATGTCTACATGCCTAAATGCACTGAGTTGCCGCCATGTGATTGACTGATTAGAAATTAAGTGTTAACGAGCAGTTGGACAGGTGTACCTAATAAAGTGGCCGGTGAGTGTATATCTATAGGCATACTTATACAAGGAAGGCTGTCAATCACTAAGTAGGATCTCCCACTGGACTCCTAACTCCAGAAAGTGCTTTATATGAATAAAGTATTCTCAAGTTAGACTGGAACATATCTAGCAATATTATATGTCCATCTGCTCAGCTTCTCCTGTTCTGTAACATGCTTCCTGCAAATTGGACATTATTATTGTGAAAGGTTCCCTGTAATGTTGATGTGTATTTATGTGAATAAAGCACTTCAAGTGAGATACCAAACTTACTCTTATCTGCAGCAGCTTCTGTATTTGTCTGTGTTTCCCCTCTCTCACTCAGCTCCCTCTTCTCCTCTCTACACACTTCTACTGTGAGCTGTATCCTGACACAAGTAAATTTATATTTTAATAATTATATCCACCTACTTTATTTTTCCACTTTCTCTGGAATCCCCTTGAATCTCATGATCTCTATTGGTGGTTTATGGGATTCAGAACCCTGAAAACCTATACTTGCAATGATTTTGCAGGGAGGTAAGTCTGTTACACATATGGACATTTCATATGGTAGCATAAATGAGATATAAGTGGGATATGATGGCCAGATTTCTTCTAGGAAAATCTTGAAAGCCTTATGCACCAACTTTCTGCAAGTATAACATTCCAATATAATCCTTTGATGTTTTTTTGATAGAGCACTATTGTTTTTTGTTACAATTTTTATACATGTAAAAAAGGACATCATATAAAAACATAATTGAAAAAAACTACACACTTACCTGATACCAGATGAAACATAGCTCTCTGCAGGATACAGGCAGTCCCATGTACTATAGGATAAAATAGCACAGGTGCAAAATGCTAACAAAGCAACCACTTGCGCACCCACAATCCAGGCCGGATTGGCATTGTATACCACCAGGAAAATTTCCTTGTGGGCAGACCTATGAGATACTTAATATAGTCCAGCATGGTATCCTCCTTTCTTTACCCTGACTGTTGCTGCACTGTGCAACCCAGCTGCCGCCACTCTATGGATGAGTTCCCCAGCGTGGGTGGTATTGACAGTATTTGATGGGCGAACCATGCAAGACAAATCTAACAAGGCTCGCATGGCAATTTCTTTCAGACTGAACAAGTCCAAATCAGAGCAGCTAATATTATACTCTGGGGTCTCTTCAGACCCCAGAATATAATGAGAGGAGGCCAGGGGAGGTGATCAAGCACCATAATGATGCTGGGATAAGCCACGTGACCGCTGAGGACCAATCACAGGCTTCAGAGATCCTCTGAGGTCATTCAGCAGGCCGGAAGAGACCCAAAGACCCACGCCAGAGCCCAGGGGAGGTGAGTACCACTTGTATGTTTAATAACTTCACCTGGGCCTCTGCTTATTATACCCTGGGGTCTGGAAAAATAAATTATGGATCTCAGTATATGGTGACACAAAGCTCATTTATTTTGTCATTTCATCCCAAAGAGAAAAAAAGCTGATAATTTTTTTTTAAATTTAGGACAATTCCTTAATCAGTGTTTTAAATTGTTGCCACAAAGTAGAACTACGGGGCTGGATTTGTAATGATTTTTGCTTTGCATTAAAAGGTGTTTTTCAGGTTGATTTGTTTGCTTTTGTGGAGGAATAAATTCTGATTCAGGAGCCCACTGTGAGCGGTAATACAATGCATACACAAGAACACTTTACTTCAATGACATCAGCAGGACTGTGTACACACAACAGCAGTATATCCGCAATGAGATCTTTTCTTGTTCTCTGCAGCAGATCTCTTATTAGTTTCTGATCTAATATAGCATCAAAGGCAAATATAATTTCATCTGGATTTGTCACAGCAACCTATTGCTGGCAGTAATATGGATTTGCTAAATTGGTCAGTGAAATGAGTTGTCATGCACGCGGTGTAACAATGGCTTCAGGTTACACATAATTATTCTAAACATTTAGAGGTTTGATTTGATATTGAAAATCTGGTTATCTGGATAACATCATTTTCGCAGACTTGGGCACGAAGCTTTGGATCTTAAAAGGGTGTCTTAGTAATTACAAGTTATACCCTGTCCACAGGATAGGTGATAACTGTCTGATCGGTGGAGGTCCCACTGCTGGGACACCCACCGATCATGAGAATGGGGGATCCTATATGCTCAGTATGGAGCAGAGGGTTACACATGCACACTGTTGCTCAGTTCATGTCTATGGGACTGCCAAGGGAAAGCAAGCTATCTCTGGCAGTTCTATGGATTTGAATGAAATGTTAGTGTGCATGTGCAAACCAAAGCTCCATTGATATAAGATAAGATAAAATAAGATAAGATAATCCTTTAATAGTCCCACCATGGGGAAATTCAGTGTGTTACAGCAGTATGGATAATACAGTAATATATTACAAGAAAAGAACACATACAAGCTCAGAATAGCAGATAGAAAAGATACTAGGAGTCATAGCAACTAAAAAGAAAAGAAAGACTTCAGGATCAATTAGTTCTCAGTGCGGAGTGATCTACACTTAGTCTGATGTTGATTATACAGCCTGACTGGGGGTGGTAGTGACAAAAAGGTGGTTTAAATTCATAAATAACACCATGTTACATAGTATATGGTAGACTGGAACTGTAGATCAAAGAATTGCAACGTTTCAGTCAGAAGACCTTCATCCGGCTAGATCTATCCACTAGACTGCAGGAGAGAAAAAAACACCAACGCCTTTTTTCTCTCGTGTAGTCCAGTGGATAGATCTAGCTGGATGAAGGTCTGCTGACCGAAACGTTGCATTATCTATACACATTATAACAGTGCCATTTTTTTTCTCTCCTCTGGTCGCTGTATTGCCCCCTCATGCGTCCTCCATATCTGCTCCATCCATAGTTCTTGTAAATTGGGCTCTTTGTTGTCATCAGCAATTGGGAACTATTTATAACTTTACATGCAGCAGATTTGTTGTATAATTTTTTTGCGACTGTCCCATTCATAGGACTAGGGCTTTCAGAAATCAATGAGCTATCTTCTAACATAACCCCATTCAGATTAATAAAACTGAAGAAAGCAGCAAGTGCAGAGACTTTTCAGTCAGGGTGGTAAAATAATTTCATCATCCTCCAAGAGGCTCAGACTGAGGACAGGTAAAGTAGTCACCACTTGTGGCCAGAATATAGATGAAAAATGCTTTACATGCTCCTATGTGGATTTTGTTGAGAACCAGTTTTCTTGCATGTCCTGCTATTATTCTAAAATTGGACCTTTTTTCTATATTTTAGCAGTTTCATTTCTGACTGTCATTCAACCTTCTTCAGCCCCCCCCCCCCCCCCCCCCCACACACACACACACACACACACACACATCAGTATGTCTTTGGAGTATGGGAGAAAACCCATGCAAACACGGGGACAATATACAAACTCCTTGCAGATGTTGTCCTTGGCAGGATTTGAATCCAGGACTCCAGTGCTGCGGTGCTAACCACTGAGCCACCTTGCTGCCCAACCCTCTTTAGTTTTATTTCATAAATGTACACTGTTTCCTCTGCCATCTTATATCTGCCACCCTTTGCAGGGCTTTCACCAGGGATATCCTTCCTGCAGAAGCTTTGTTTGAAGACCAGAAGTTCCATGTGGTGTACGGGCATGGCTTTATGTTTTGCCATTGCTGTCACGCAGATTAACTACTGAAAAAAATCCACAGTTTTAGTCCCTTGTGAATTACCCTTTGACCCCAATTTTGAGTTTAGTCAGTGTCATTGTAATCATGGTGTCAAGGGTCATCGTCTAAGTGTGGAACATGCAGATGACTAGTTATACATATCAGTTACCCATAAGCTGGTTACATGAAATATATGTTTCCAATGGTATCTCTGTACATGTCAGGATCCTTTGTAATATGCACATTTGTGTTCAGATATGAAAGCTGAAGAGGTTTCAGCATCGGTGTGTGCTTCAGTAACCCCAATTGTCCTGTCGAAGAAATCTAATGGGGTGGAGAATACTGAGAATGGGAAATTCACCTATTGAAATGTTGCTTAAAATTCTTTTGAGAGCAAATACAAACAGGGTTGTAAGGTCAAACATGTCAAGTCATGATGTGTTCTATACGCTTTCTGCATGGTTGTGTTGGAAAGAGCCCACACATGCTGCAGGCATACATGGAGATACAAGAATGTCTACAGCTGAATACTCATAGTGCATTAGAAACAATACTAAATAAATTGGTTAAAACACCATATAGTGCCTGTCAGCCGCTACAGTAATTCTTGACCTCAAGCACCATGTGCATTGACACTGTATGATTTTTAGCTGTTTCGCTACATAGGGACATCGTCAGACTTCTCCTTTGCTCATTCACTATATTTTGTAAATTAAATTAAATTTATTTTTGCAAACATTCTCACTTTGCACCATTTTCCCACATCTGCCTAAAATTTAGCAAAGTACAGTATAAATACCCAACATGTGGGAAAAAAAATTGTTCTAGTGGAAGAAAAGCCTACCATTGGGCAAATTCTGACATTGCTCAATTTCATTGTTTCTACAGCCAAGTTTATTAGTAAAATTTTATAAAAATAAACTTTAGACTTTATTTCCTTCCTGAAAACCCCCCCACATAATAATGGATATAAACATTGGGTCCATTCTGTGAAATGGCATAACCAAGGCTATTATTTCTGCCCTAAATCCAATTACAGCTCTATTATCACTCTGAATTTTCGCACACATTGATTTCCAAGGCAGATTCCTACAGAGTCAGCCACTATTTTCATGAACATAAAAGAAGTGAGATGAATGAGTTCTGTTTAAAGATCGCCATAGAAACCTATCCTCATCCTACAACCCCCATCCTACAAGACAGAATCCATTCTTTAGTTCCTCAGCAGTTCCTTTACTGTTTGCCATGATCTTTGCCTAAAGCAAACACAACTCCACCGTCTAAGTCATCTACATCGCCATAGAACGTACAGTAAATACATCAATACGTTGTCCAGCACATGGCTTCCTTGCAATTCGGCAAACTCACGGTCTTTCCTCCATAGAATATTGCTTTAGGGTACATGACAGCCCCCACCATGTATAGGTGATAGGTCTCTTGTAGTTCCAGATGTTCCTTCACCTTTCCAAGAACTTGTGTTGTCTTGTGATGATGACATTTGGCAGCTCTCGCACCTTGTTACATCCAGAGAAAATGTTGAACAGGTGTCATGTTAATGAATATGATAAATGAAAGGAATCATTTGTTTCCGGCACAATATTATATTCTCTCTACCAAAGCAAATATACATTTCTCTTGTTGGTCCGAGAAGGCCTCTCCAGATGCAGGGATTTATGTCCGATTTTGGCTGTTTTTTTTTACAAACTGGCAGCAGCTTTTAGATTAGACATTTTCTCTCAAAGCCTCCCCCATGATGTGCGCTCGAGTCCTTTGTAGCAATGCATATTCAGTATTGTGTTGTCACATCATTGAAATGTGGCCAAGTTGTGAACTTTTTGTTGGAGTCCTGTCTGCTGGCCTTGTAAATGTTGGTGTTTGTAGAATAATGAGTTGCTTCCTTATTTGTAGGTGCACTTGTAGGAGGCCACGGTCTGACAAGGAAGCGGCAGCATTAGGAAGTTGCCATTCCACCTTGTCTTCGCTCAGTTTTTTTCTGGCAGCCACATGGGCAGCGATTATAGTCCATAGCCATCTAGGCTTTCCTTCCATGAACAAAATTGAAATCCTACTGTCCGCAAATCTACCAACGAAGGAGGGTCGGGAGAACCCATAAACATTAGATGGTTGGGCAAACTCTCTGAAGTCAGTGGATTCACCTGACAATGTTTATGGGCTACTTTATAATCATTCATCTTCTCCATTTTTCACTTTTTGCCAAGAATTGCTTGTGGAATAGTAGTGGCCAATCTACAGGATCTACAGCACATACAACAATGCATGCCATATTATATTGTCATTGGCTTCTTACATGTATATCTTATTCCAGGTCAGAAGAAAACACGATTAACCTGACAAATCCAGAGCAAAAAGTCCTGACCCTGAAGCCGAATCATTCACTTGCCAAAACTGAATACAGCTCACTTACTGAAGATATACCTGCCGGTCATAATGGTATGTTGCACTTCCACAATTGAAATTTTCACACAAAGATAACAAATTTGTGAACTGGTAACTTGTAGTGGCATTTGATTTAAAAGTACCTTTCACCGCCTCCATCAAGTCTAACTCTTCCCATCCTTCAGTAGGCGCTGCTTCATTGACTCTGGCACAGTTGGAATTTTTTCTGTAGCCCCCACCTTTCCTGAGCAATCGGTACTAATAGGTTCAGCACCCACTATGCTAATTAGGCTTTCTACTGTCTGGTCCTGAACTGTCGCAGGCAGACAGGTCCTCCTGCCTTGTTTTATGTGGATTGCATTTTTTCACTAGTTTTTTTGGATTATTTTTATACTATATTTACACTGAATTACCATTGTGTAGGTACTTAATATAGGAGCATTTCAATAAACTGAAATATCTCTGAAAAGTTAATTTATTTCAGTAGTTCAATTTACAAAGTGAACCTCCTATATTTTGTGTATTCATTACACACATAGTGATCTATTTCAAGCATTTATTTGTTTAAAGGTTTAGGAAACCTTGGGAGGTGTTTTCTGATGATAAGATGACCGTATGACACCCTCAATCTACAATATTCAACTTTTTTACAATATTCTAATTTTCTTATATAGTAACTTTTGGATTTTCATCAGCTGTAACCGTAATCATCTATATTCACAGAAATATAGATTATTTTGTGTTGAATGAATCTACAAAATATGAATTTCACTTGATACATTTAATTACTGAAATACATTAACTTTTCAAAAATATTCTAATTTATTGAGATGCACCTGGATGTGTGTGGATGCTTTCACGTAATGTTTTTAAATTGCAAGATAAACGGTATTTAATTCAGAATAATCGCTCATTTAGTTTAGAGTGTGTTGACAGTTTTAAAATTTTTTTTAGTATTAAATAGTTCATTATTAGAGATGAGCGAACACTGTTCAGATCAGCCGTTCCGAACAGCACGCTCCAATAGAAATGAATGGAAACACCTGGCACGTACACTTTGCCGGCGGCCGGTCGTCGTACCAGGTGCTTCCATTCATTTCTATGGGAGCATGCTGTTCGGAATGGCTGATCCGAACAGTGTTTGCTCATCTCTATTCATTATATTTTTTCTTTACTCATAACAATTTTTGAACTTTTTTGTGTACTTATCATGTACTTGCATACTCCTAAAACCCAGTGACCTGATTGGTATAAGGAGTCTCTTCTGATCATGCCATGGTAATAGATCGTACATACTGAAATATAGTGACAATATAATATTTTCCTCAGTACCAATTCATGTATGATAACTTGAATATTTTAATGTATGTTATTGTAGCAGAAGATCAGATCCGTTCCGTAGAAGGACAAGCGGCATCTGATGAA